>NC_056730.1:421766309-422066309 GCF_019279795.1 Protopterus annectens | reverse complement strand
CAGAGCCTACCATCTGGCACTTCTAGCCATAGCTCATGATATTCCTTTTGCAGGTCATATGGACGTAAAACATACAAAGAGATGTATTATGCAGAACTTTAATTGGCCTGGGATTTCCAGAGATATAACAAGGTACTACAGGACCTGTGAGCAGTGCCAAAAGGTAGGCAAGGCAGGGGACAAGGTAAAAGTTCCTTTGATGCCTTTGCCTGTGATTGAGGAGCCATTTCAGAGGGTAATTTTGGATATTGTGGGCCTCTGAGTACCCCAAGTTCCACAGGGAAAAAGCATACCCTAGTGGTAGTAGATTATGCTACCAGATACCCTGAGGCACTGGCTCTGTCCCCCATTGAGGCAGAAAAGGTGGAAAATGCTTTGTTACAAATTTTCAACAGGGTAGGTTTCCCAAGGTAAATACTAACCGACAGAGGTACCAATTTCAAGTCAGACCTGCTGGCTTGTCTGTGGAAGTACTGTGGGGTGAAGCACCTAAGGACCACCCCCTACCATCCCTAGACTAATGGCCTTGTTGAGAGGTTAAACTCTACACTCAAGTCCATGCTATTGGCATTTGCAGACCAGTTTAAGAGGGAGTGGGACAAATATTTGCCCCATCTGTTGTTTGCTTATAGAGAGGATCCCAGAGGAATCCACAGGTTGTTTACCCTTTGAGTTGCTTTATTGGCATAGGGTGAGGGGACCTCTACATTTGATCCGAGATGAGTGGAAGGGTGAGGTGTGAATCCCACAAGGAGTCTGTTGTGGCATATATCCTAAACCTCAGGACAAGGCTGAGGGAACTTATGGGCTTGGCCGAGGGGAACCTGGCAGAAACCCAACAGCAGAAAAAGGTCTGGTATGACAGGAATGCTCGAGCTAGAGAGGATGCTGTAGTGCAAGTAATGGTTCTCATTCCTGTCAGACACAACAAGCTGCAGGCAGCATGGGAAGGACCCTACAAGGTGGTAAGGAAGGTCAGTGGTGTAAACTACAAGGTAGAACTGCTAGGCAGGAGGCAGGGGCACAATTTGTACCATGTTAACATGATGAAATCTTACCATGATAAAAAGGCCCTTGTGCTGAGTATCTGCAGTGGATGGCAGGATGAGTCTGAGGGGGATCTGGTGACTGATCTCCCCAGTGAGGCTCAGACTGACACCTCAGTGGAAGGGGTAACAATGCCCCAGCAGCTATTCCCACCCAAGTTCGAGACATTTGTGCAGTGTTGCAGGAGTTTGGGGATGTCCACTGGGAAACCAGGGTGCTCCCACCTGGTGCAGCACCATGTGGATACAGGACAACAAAGGCCTATTAAGCAGGTCCCTTACAGGGTGCCTGAGAGAGGCAAACAGACTCTGAAGGAGGAGATACAAGAAATGTTGGAACTATGTGTAATTCAGGAGTCCAGCCATCCCTGGGCCTCCCCAGTAGTGCTGCTACTGAAGAAGGATGGCAGCACCAGGTTCTGTGTGGACTACAGGGAATTAAATAGTCACACAGATTCAGATGCTTACCCCATGCCTAGGACAGATGAAGCCCTAGAGCAGCTGGGTGGGGCTAAGTATCTTACGACTATTGATCTTACCAAGGGTTACTGGCAGGTGGCCTTACCTCCCAGTGCTAGAGAGAGGTCAGCCTTTGTGACTCCTTTTGGCTTGTATGAGTTCACGAAGATGCCCTTTGGGATGAAAAATGCCCCAGTGACTTTCCAGAGGCTAGAAGATAATATCCTAGCAGGAGCAGGAGATTTTGCCCTTGCTTACCTAGATAATATTGCCATCTACAGCCATTCCTGGCAAAATCACCTTCAGCATGTCAGGGAGGTGCTGGGCAGACTACAGAGGCCAGGGCTGACCATTAAGCCCAGCAAATATCAGGTGGGTATGGCAGAGGTCTCCTACCTGGGACATAGAGTGGGGAGTGGTAAGATCAGGCCAGAACCTGCCAAAGTGGAAGCCATTCAGGCATGGCCTGCCCCTGTTATGAAAAAGCAGGTGAGGGCATTGTTAGGGATGGTGGGGTACTGCAGAACGTTTGTCCCCAGTTATAGTACCATAGTTGCTCCCCTCACAGGCCTGACAAGGAAAAACAGGCCAGATAAGCTAGTGTGGACCTCAGCATGTAAGCAGGCATTCCAGAAGCTTGAAGAAGGTTTGGGAGGGCCCCCTGTGTTAGCCAGTCCATATTACAGCAAAGTATTTGTTGTGTAGGTGGATGCTTCAAACCATGGGCTGGGGCTGTAATCAGCCAGGTCTACTGAGAGGGAGAAGAGTACCCAGTGGTACACCTTAGTCATAGGCTCCAACCCAGGGAGGAATGCTATGCGGCTGTAGAAAAGGAATGTCTAGCTATAGTGTGGGCACTGCAGAAACTTCAGCCTTATCCGTTTGGAAGGAAATTCACTGTAGTTACAGACCACAATCCCTTAACATGGCTACACTGAGCCAGCCAGCAAAATGCCAAGTTACTAAGGTGGAGCCTAGGGTTGCAAGCATATGATATGACAGTACAGCACCGCAGTGGGTTTAGCAATGCCAACACAGATGGGCTGTCAAGACAGGGAATGGGGTAAGGTATTCCCAGACAGACTGAGCCCTCTCAAGTTACTTTTATCAAGGGTTACTTGAAAAACTAGCTTGAATTTTCGGGGGGGAGGGGATATCACGCTGCCAGCCCAGCTATCTTGCATTTTATAAATAATTCTATGTCATTTGTGAATATTGGTATGATTTATACAGAACTGTATGTTATGTACTGATCTTCAAGAATGTAATCGCAGCATACCCTGCTGGAACATAGAAGACTAACTTTCTCCTCAAACCTTCATTGAAAGGACAGAAATTAGGTTGTAGCAACGTCATGCTGTAGAGTGCTGACAGAATAGGATCTTAAGGTTAGGCAGGTGCTGTGGTATAAGGAAAAAAGGAGATGCTAGACTACATGTGATTTATCCAAGCAGCGGCCAGGCATGAACTTCTGTACCTATAATATCACCTTGCACAATTTGCTGATATGTCTGTTTTGTGCCAAAATGTGGGAATCATGGGCACTGTCTTGGTGGCACAAAGAAACATTGTATATTATACACTGCACATTGCAGACCACATGGCAGTTGATGGAATAGAATCTCTTATGGTTACTATATTGCTGTCTCTGTGCCCCAAGTGGAGCTTTGATGGCAATGTGAGTGCAGTGGATGTCTCCCAGTATCTCAGTAAAATGTGCTATGACATAGATTGCCTGCATGGTGTGGTTTCTTTACTCTGTGGAGCATGTGAACCACATGTACTTCTCTGCATGTTGTAGGTGGCATTGACAAATTGGGGTAGTATCCTTGATGCAGATGCCTGGAATACACCCACTGTGTCCCTAGTTAGACACTGTAAGGCTTCTCTAGTTAGAATTCTCACTGATACACACACCTTGTTGACAACAAGAAAGGATATTCCCAGCCTTCCACAAGCCTACAAGTTGAGGTTCCACATCTGTACCAGCTCCTGCATGATATCTTTTCTGTTTATGGAGGGGATGAAATGTTAAATGAGCATGGATTGTTCTGTAATATGAAGGACAACAATGTGGATCTCCATGGCTACTGGTAACAAAGACAGGCTTGTACGTGTACATTTCTGCTAAACCGACGGCTTCCCCCAACATGATTTCATGTTCTCCGTCTCTGTTCACCAGCATTTTATAATGTGCAGTTGCACTGGCACTGCTACTTGTCAAACAGCATTTTTTATGTATTTCTGAGTTGCTCACAATATTATTTACCCTCATTTGTATTTGTCATCACCTTCATTGTAATAATGTTCATTTCCGTCTCATTATATGCTCATTTACATGCCATGCCAGCCATAATTCATGGCCATGTGTGACTGTGATATCTATATCTGTCACCCCCACCCTCATGTGGCTGCTTTTCTGTCTTTCTCATTTTCCATATTTTGCTATATCTTCCTGAATTTCACTCAAGCTTATTATACATTTTTTATGTCAGCAAAAGTGTATAACAACTTTGTAGTACATTGAGTGCTGGGATTACACTCAAAAAATGACTAAATGACATCCTGTTTCGGCACTACTTTAGTGAGAGACCCAGTTTTAACAACACTATGGGCTGTTAACATCAAGTCTCACTAAAGCAGACAGTGCTGACCAGTAAACAGCAGCAGCTGCAGCAGGACATGAAGCAACTCCCAATTCTGCCTGCTGTCTTCTACAGTACATGCAGCATTTTGAATTAAACTACTTCCATTAGTCAGGGCATATAGAAGAGCATCAATCACTCCCACTGCTTTATCAGTGTTCAAAGCCATCACAGCACATTGTGCTTTTTTTTTTTTTGTTAATGCTACTTTTCACTAGTTAGTAGTGCAAGGAGCAAATAACTCCATGCACTACAAAGTATTATTATCAGATCTCTGATCGCAATGAGCTATTATGTGTTCTTGACATGGATGCCAAGATTTACCTCTTTAGACATCTATGTCTTGATTACATAATATATACATTACAGCTGGAGACCCAATCATAATAGTCTATGGTGTGCATGGAGCACTTTGATTATGGTACACAACTGAGGAAAACACAGACTTGTTATGCACACCCTCAGCAGTGCTCAGCAGTAGTCTCACACTCAGCGGTGCTCAGCAGTAGTCTCACACTCAGCGGTGCTCAGCAGTAGTCTCACACTCAGCGGTGCTCAGCAGTAGTCTCACACTCAGCGGTGCTCAGCAGTAGTCTCACACTCAGCGGTGCTCAGCAGTAGTCTCACACTCAGTGGTGCTCAGCAGTAGTCTCACACTCAGCGGTGCTCAGCAGTAGTCTCACACTCAGCGGTGCTCAGCAGTAGTCTCACACTCAGCGGTGCTCAGCAGTAGTCTCACACTCAGCGGTGCTCAGCAGTAGTCTCACACTCAGCAGTAGTCTCACACTCAGCAGTGCTAAGCAGTAGTCTCACACTCAGCAGTGCTCAGCAGTAGTCTCACACTCAGCAGTGCTCAGTAGCCACAGGTGAAGAGAGGCAGGAAGCCATTAAATGAACTTAAACACTTTCTTTGGACTTTTTTTTTAAGTCTGAACAAAGTTTTGATGGGCTCCTCAATGCTTTACTTGGGTGGCCACTCCCTCTATGTGACAGCGGTTAGTATATAACAGCTCTCTAAACTGTAAAACACGAAAGTCTGCCACACTGTTTTTTTTCATTTTTTTTCTAACTTTTTTAGTAAATGGGAGCAGGTAAAGCTCTGTGCACTACAAAGAATGTTCCCATTATAATCTGAGAGGTTATGAGTTCTTGGTCAAGATTCATCTTTCCAGTTTCACTTGAGGTGAATAACTTAACATCTGTGTCTCAAACACAAAACATCATGGTAATGACTGGAGACCCAGATCATAACCCTCTGTGTAGTGCATGAAGTGCTGTGATTGACCTCCAAAATCCAGAAAAAGATAAACCTATAATGTTCTTCTGTAGCATGAATCATGACTGTAACAGTGCTTTCAGAGGTGTGACCGTAAGCACTGTTATGATCCAGTCTCACCCAAGGGATGTTCCTTCACTCTGAACTGTCCTTGAATACCTTGCCTCATATTCTATCCATGGAGTTTTACAGACATCAATCTCTAAGTAACTTAGAACAATATTTAAAAGCTGCTCTTGAACTTTTTCCTTCGATAATACTTATTTGCTGCCTGTGCAACAGCATTCACTAAATGGTTTACTGTCTTTTAAAGACGATAAAGCACTTAGTGCTTTTTTTTTTTTTTTGGTAACTAGTAATACACGGAGTAGATAAAACTTCACGCACTACAAAAAGTTATGATTGGGTCTCACCAATCGTAACTATATTATTATGTTGCTCCTACACTTTTTTGTTTGTAAATGGTAACACATTGGGGCAGCTAAGTCTCCATGTATCACAAAAAAATTATTAAGTTTCTCAGATCAAAGTGGGTGAAGTGAAGCCCAAGAAGTGAATCTTGCTATCCTAATCGAGATCACATAACAACTGAGTTATGATCAGTCAGACCTAATTAGAATTCTTTGTAGTACATGGAAATTTAGCTCTCCCAGTCTACTGTTAATTATATAGAAATGTGTAAGAACACAAAATGCGTTACAGCTTTGAAATGTGTAACATATATTTATTCCTTATTGCTTTTCAGTGACGACTGTTGTTTATGCTCTGTCATGAAGCTAGAGATTATCAGCATTATTATATTTCCTATATTGGGAAGGTGCTTAATAAAGTTGTCCTTTTCCCTGAATTGTGAGTGTAATCATGCTGTTCTATGCACTTTAAAGTAATTACAATGAAAGACCAAGTCATAATCCTTTATCTTGTCTGCAAGTTATAAACAGTAAAGCATGTTACACTATCAAAACACATCTCATCATGCCATAATTAGGATAACATGGCTGTGACAGTGTCACAGGCCTCAGTAGAGTATAATATCAATAACACAGCCTAAAGCAGCAACACAAATGTCATCCTTGATCAATAATAATAATAATAATAATAATAATAATAATAATAATAATAACAAAGGCTATGGCACAAACACAGATCTCATCAGCTACTTCAGCAGCTTACAGACAGATCAGTCAGAACAAAGGCACAGATGACCTAGGTTCAAGCTCTAGCTAAAGGACATACATCTTTAGTGCTGTGTACCTGGGCTTTTATGAATCCCAAAGACTCTGTAAATACTTTCTGTATCAGTTCACTGGAGCTCTGGTTCTGGCCCATGTTGATACATTCCCTCTTTTTCTCTTTGAGTGATCACTTTCACTTAGCGTGTTGAAGTAGGTAGAGAAATGTGCTCCTGCACCTCACATGAGATGTGTTCGAGCATTTTTTCCTGTTCTCATTTCCCTGCCTGTATGTCATACATGTATGAGAGAGGGACAACATTCCAGCACCTTGCCAGGTTTCGGTTACTTTAATAGCTTATTGTTATCTGATGACAGTATTAGTGGTGCAACAGGTGGAATACTCGCCTTTAGCCCAGAACACTGTGGGATCAATTCCCACAACAGTTAGATGGAACTCTTGACACTACAGCATTTCATAAGGATGGTGCTGCACCTCTTGAGTGTGTTGTCCTTTGGATGTGATGTTAAACTGAGGCATCATCTGTCTGAGTCAGTAGTAGCTCAGGTGGATGTAACAGATCCAATGGCACCTATCAAAAGGAGTAGGAGAAGTTCCCTGTTGCCCTTGTCAAAATTTCCCCTAGTAGCATAAATATCACCTCAGGTCACCCCTAAAGAGAAATTACCAACCTAGTGGGATTAACCTGCTCAACATAGGATAAATAAATCTTAGAGTAACTGGTATATTAATCCAGAGGGCATAGGAGAGGCACACACATCCTTAGTGCTGTGTTCTTGGACATTGATCATAGGCTGTTTATATTGTAGTTTGTTAGAGTGCAAGTTGAAGAAACCTGTTTATATACTTTCTTTTTTTTCCTTTTTCTGTATGTTTTCATAATAGTGACATCAGGGGAGTTAAAGTTTCATGCATTATAAATAATTATGATACTGTAATAATAAAGGTATCATCCATATCTCTTTAATAATTGTAACAGATGCTACAACCTTAACACAGGTCTCAATACAGTGGCCTATAATAATAGTAACAGAGGTTATGGCAATAATGCAGATCTCAACACTGGCAGATAGTAAAGTACCTCAGGCTACAAAAATACCACAGGACTCATCATTTCATTATATCTAAAGTAAGAAAATCATCAGCAGTATCACGGATTTTATCATCAAACTACAACAAAAGTAATATAGTCTATGGTAATAACATTGATATCATTGGACCATATTATTAGTAACAAAGGCTACGGTAATACTATCGGACTCTGCCGGCCTATAAAGCAGTAGCATTAACTCATAGTAGTAACACAGATCTCATCGGAGTTCTCTTGTAATAGTACCTCAGGCTATGGTGGTAACACAGGTCAAGTCACAGCACCATAACTGTAACAGCACAGGCTATGGCAGTGTCACATATCTCATAACTGACACATACTAATCGGTAGTATCAGCTTATAGCAGTAACACATGGCTCATCAGAGTTCTGTAGTAACAGTAATGGATACTGTAGGATAACACAGGTCTCACTGCAGCATCATAATTATGGTAACACAGGATATAGTAGTGCCATAAATCTCATTAGTAGTCCATAATAATAGCAACATAGGTTACAGCAAAAATACAGATCTCATCACTACACCATAATCATTGTGAAACAGGCTTTGGCAGTGTTACAGATCTCTTTACCAGACATTGACAGTAACACAGACTACAGCAATAACACAGTTTTTTTTTCCTCTGGACCCATAACTATAGACTATGGCAATTACTGATGATATCACTTACCCATAACTACAGTGACCCAGGCTATACTAATAACACAGCTGGTTTAATAGCTTAGTGGTGAAGAGGTCAGAATGGTGATCCTGTGGATGTAGGCATGATCACTAGTTGAAGCATACACTTATTTAATGCTACGCTCCTGGACACTGATCAAAGTCCATTGCCTTTTGAGGCTTGTACAGCAGTTCATTTGGGCTCTGGCTCTAATGGTTTGTTGATGCATTTTTCTTTTCACATTGTCTGATCATTTTCATACATTGTTTTGGGAGAGCAATTTGTTCCTACACCTCTATGCTCTGTTGACATTTGTCTGTCTGTGTCTTACGTATATATGAGGTAGATGGTGCAGGACCTTGGTATTATTTCAGCTGTTTTAAATACTTAGTTGTAGAGCAGCTAAAATGGAGATGTGAGGGTCTAGGTTTGAGTTCAAGTAAAAGTATGTATTTTTTCAGTGCTAAAGAACAAAGAAAAGCCACTGCCTGTAGATGCTCCTAAATCAGTTAATTTATTCTGTCATTCAAAATGTGTGTCGATGAATTCTTTTCCCCCTTTGTCAAGTTCCTTTCATAATGATTTAATACAGGGTACAGTAATAATGAAGATGCAATCTTTACCCCATAATAACATAGGCTTCATCTATAGCATAAATCAAACTGCTAATCTATAATAAAGTTAACAGAGGTTATGCTAATAACAGATGTAACCACTGACTCATTATCACAATGACTCTGGCTATGGCAATAAAATATTTCTCATCACTGGCTCATAGTAATAATTACAAAGACTACAGCAATAACAAAAACTTCATCAGTGTCCCATTCCAATAGTAACACAGGCTACACAAAAATATTTACCTAACACTACTCATTAATAAGACTAAAAGAGGCCTCTGGAATAACGCAGGTCTCACAAATTGACTATAATAGTAGTCACACAGGCTTACAGCTATTAAAGACTTTTCATCAAGGGACAGAAATACTTAGTAATACTGACTATAGTAATAATACAGATCTCATTGGTGGACTAAAATGACAGCAACAGAAGCTATGCAAAAACACAGATCTTGTCTCTGCCCAGAATAATTATAGCACTCACTGCAGTATTAAGACAGATCTCACTGATGGCCTAACATTACAGTTAACACGTAACTTATCTCATCACGGGATCCACGAAAAACAACATAGACTATGATGATAACACAGGTCTTATCAGCTTCTTCAATAGGTTAATGGCAGAACATCTGGAATAGTTATCCAAGGGACCTAGGCCTGAGTTCTAATTATAGCACACACTTCCTGGATATTAACCAAAAGCTGTTGCTGTGACATATGGATGTCTGTCAGGATGGTCAGTACAACACTGTGATCAAGAATGAACTACTGCTAGTTTCCACAAGGTCTTTAATTAGAGTGACCTCTCTAGTAGGTATACCATATAACAAGCAGCTTCAAATAGCGGGACTATTAACAATTAAAGCTATAGGTCCCATATATTGCATTTCTCTTTCTACTTATAAAATAGGTGTTTAAATTATATACATTTCCTGAAGTAGCATGCATTATGTTACACTAATCATTTCAAATTAACGTTAACTTTATACTTACTATGTCATTAGCTTTTTACAAAAAATAAAATCCTTTTTTACATATTCAAAATGCATTTTAATAAATCAAACTTTTCTGTCATTAGCATCATGATCCTCTCAAACTGTCCCTGTTTCTGTCTATATGGTTTCTTCACTGGTCTTCCATATCTATACAGTTTAATATGGCTGCTCTTCTGTATACACAATCTATCCTTTCTGCTCCACTCTAGTTTTTTCTCACAGACACAATTTGAACATCCTCTTTATTTCTTTTTTTTCCACAGTAGCACTTATATTTACTGTTTAAAAAATTGCTCCCATTTAAAAGGTTATTAACCTACTGAAAATTATCTCTGCACAAGTTTACACATGTAATGCCTATAGCAGCCTTTCTTTTTTCATGCCAGTATGTCTCTGCTTTCCTGTAACAGTACTGGTTTTGGCAGTTCTGAGTGGTCTTTCTTCTGGTACTCAGATGCATTTGTCTTAAAAGAAAGTCTGCAGCGTTTTCTATACAGCTTTCCATCTTTCCCAAGAACAAATCAGGATATTAGTTTTGCTGCTTTACCAATAACTTCAGTTTCGTGCTGCAGATTTCCCCTGGCATTTTTATTCTTACTCCGCTTCTAGTCAATGAATCTAGTTGTCTTGAAGGTTTTTGTCATTATAGTTTCTGCCTGATTGTTAATTCCTCCAGCATTCCCTTTACTTGTTTTTTCATTTTTTGTGGCACCAGTAATGTAGCTGAAGCAGGCAATTTGCTTTCCAATCTTTTGCCCATTGTAAGAGGAGTGCATGCGTGTACACACACACACACACACACACACACACACACACACACACACACACACACACACACACTCATGGGCAATTTGTGGATCACCCATTCATCTATTGCATGTCTTGGGGATGTGGGAGGAGACCAAAGCACCTGGTGAAGACCCCTGCTGACACACGGAAGGCATGCAACACTCACACAGTGCCCGGTCAAGAGCAGAACTGCAGAACTAAGAGTTGTGAGAAACACTATTATTTTTATATTCCCAAACTGCAACATGGCAGTCCTCATAGCTATTGTCAGCCCTATAGCTCTTAAAACTATTGAAGCCACATTTTTAGGGCTTTGATGGATTAACACAGGAATGCTTCTGTATAAGGAATTGGAAGAGTCAGAATGCAAGTCACCTGTGGGAAATGAGATACAATAAGGTTTACTGAATAACATTGTGCTTAGTTAACTCATAACTACTTTATGAGAAGTTCCAACACCTGTTGTGTGCTCCTGTCCGACAATGGCACATTCAGAAATTGTCTGTACCTGGGATGTGTCCCTCGCCACACTTCATGGCTGGGTGTCTACAATATAAAATGTTTATTCATGTCAGTGACTCAGCAGGTAGCATAATCTCCTTTGATGCTGGAAGACAAAAAGTCTGCGAGTTCTCTTCCCACACCAGAAGCCTGGCTTCATTTCTCAGTACTGACACTGCAGTGCAGCATTTCTGTGTATGCTGTCCTTGGGTAATAACCAAGGTCTCATCTGCCTCAGTTGGTGGTAGTTCAGTAGGACATAAAAGAGTATGTGAATTTCCCTGGTGCCCTGGACAAATTTCCCATAGTCAGTATATAATAGGTTCATAGGTTCATAGGTTCATACTAGGCTATCTGCCTTAGGGAATTTATAAGCCTAGCCAGAGTGTGTTTGGCTTTCGCCACTCATTTTAAATGAATTTTGCTATGCCCTTTTTCGAGGTTAGTATATTGTGCCTCTGTCTAACAGTGACACAGAAGTGATACCAGGGGTAAACCTACTATCTCCCATCCACTCATCAAGATTCTTCTTGAAGAGAGTCAATGAGGGACTCTGCCTAACCTGGACTGGGATTTTATTCCAGAGTGAAGGGAGCCTCTGGGTTATGAATCTGTCCCTCCAGCATGTCCTATTTATCTCAGTGCTGAGGTTCAAGTCTCTCGAGCGCGTAACTCGAAGGGATTTGGATTTTCTGAGGTGCAGCATGTCCATTAATTCTGGGTTGGACATGGCTTTATACATCAGGCACAGATCGCCTCTGAGCAGGCAGTATGCCACTGAGTAGAGCTGGAGTTTCTTTAACCGGGCAGCATATGGCATCTGTTTGAGCCCTTTGATTCTCTCGGTGAGGTACTTTTGGGGTCTTTCCAGTTGCTGCAGGTGTCTGGTAAGGTACATCCCAAAAGGGGCATTGTACTCAATTATGGGCCTGATGAGGGATGAGTAAAGAGGCACGATGACCTCCCCTGATCTAGATGTGAATCCCTTCATGATTAGGTGGGCTATATAAAATGTTTTTCTAACCACTTTGGCCACGTGGTTGTCAAATGAGAGATTGCTATCAACTTGGGTCCCCAGGTCCCTAATTACTTCTTCCATACTTAATGGATTACCACCTATGTGGTAATTTGTGGGCACTTTGTTTTTGCCAAAGGGGATGACCATACACTTTTTGGCGTTTAGCTTGAGGCCATGGCTCTGGCACCAGTTGTCTGTTTCTATGAGGCCCTTTTGTAGGATGCTTGTGTCAGCTGGAGAGTTGATTATGGCGCCAAGTTTGCAGTCATCTGCGAACTTGGTCAGCCACAGTCCTTCCGTGTTAGCCTGTACCTCCGAGAAATATATACCTAACAAGAGAGGTCCCAGGACTGAGCCTTGTTGGATGCCACTTGTAACTGGTTTGGAGTCTGACATGGCTCCAGCAATTCTAACCATGTGGGTTCTGTTCT
Source organism: Protopterus annectens (assembly GCF_019279795.1). Taxonomy (NCBI): domain Eukaryota; kingdom Metazoa; phylum Chordata; order Ceratodontiformes; family Protopteridae; genus Protopterus; species Protopterus annectens. The sequence goes on along the minus strand of NC_056730.1, from coordinate 422,053,563 downwards.
TGAGCCAGTTTGCAACCCATCTAGTGACATAGGGGTTTATATTTAAGCTGGTGAGCTTATCTATAATGCCCGAGTGGGGTATTGTATCGAAGGCTTTTGCAAGGTCCAGGTAGGCTGTGTGGACCACCTTCCCCTCGTCAATGGCCTTGGTGACTGTTTCAAAGAAATCTACCAGGTTTAAGAGTCAGGATCTGCCCTTAACAAAGCCAAACTGGGTAGGATCCAGTGTCTGTAGGTCCCCAATATCTTTATTTATGAGGTCCATGATGATCCTTTCCATAGCTTTGCAGACCAAGCTAGTCAAGCTTATGGGGCGATAGTTTCCAGGATCCGTTGAGACACCACCTTTGTGGAGAGGGACCACTGTTGCTGTACGCCACTCTTTGGGTACATATCCTGTGGTAAGGCTGAGATTGAACAGTAGTTTTATGTTTGGGTTTAGTTCTTCTTTGAGTTCATGTAGGACGCAGCCCGGGACACAGTCTGGTCCCATTGATGCTGTGTTTTTTTGCTTTGGAGAGGGCGGCTCTTACCTGAGCATCTGAGATGTCAGGGGGGTAGCACTCTGCTGGGATAGATATTTGCCCTTTTGGTGGGGAAAGGGGGGAGATGTTGGTGCTGAACCTGTCAGCTAGGATGCTGGCAATGTCTGTGGGTTCGGTGTATTTTTTGTCATTTTGGACTAATTCTGAGCATATCTGGGAATTCCCACCCAGGTTCCTAACATAACTAAAGAAAGCTTTGTGATTATCCTTAGTGTCCTGTGCAATTTTTCTCTCGAAGCTGGCCTTAGACAATTTTATGAGTGCCCATAGTTTTTTGCTAATACTGATCAGAGATGCCTTCCCTTTTTGGGATTTTGCTCTATCATGTAGTAGCTTCCTCCTTCTATTGTATAGTTTGTTTATGGCTGGGGTCCACCAGACAGGACGCCTAACTTTGGGGGATTGGGTCTTGGTTTTATTTGGGATTGCATGATCCATGCATTCCTGAAGGTGTTCATAGAATGCGTTTATAAAGGATTTTGCAGTCTGGGCCATATTTTCCACAGGCCTGGGGGCTTTGAAGGATTCTACCTCAGTTTTGAGGAGTGTGAAATTTGCTTTAGAGAAGTTTTTCACTGTGGTTTTCTGGGCAGGGGCTGGGGTCGGGATGTGAATATCTAGTGAGATTAGTTTATGGTCTGATCTTACCAGTGAGGGATACACTTCTGGTCTGGAGCATAGAGTCCCCATGTTGGTGATGATCAGGTCAAATATGTTTTCCCCTCTTGTGGGAGTGGCAACAAGTTGTTCCATAGCATTTGAGTTTATAAATTCTAGGAACCTTTGGGCTAGGGTGTTGGAGCTAGAGTAATGCTCCCAGTCTATGTTAGGGTAGTTGAAGTCGCCCAATATAATGGTGTTTGGAGAGACCTTCATATTTTCCAGTGTTCCCAGGAAGGCCGAGTGGGGTTCCTGGGTTTGGGAGAGTGGTCTGTAGCAGGCTATAAACTGGAAAGCAGTTTTACCCACTGTTAGTTGCACATGGATAGTCTCTGATGCTTCGTGCTGTGCCACCAACCTGGAGGTGTGGGTATCTTTGACGAATATTGATACTCCCCCTCCTTTTGTAGTTCGGTCCAAGTTTTGGGGCCGAAAAACATGGTGTGAGGTATAACCTGGTAGTGCTGGGGTGCTCTCGGGAGCCTTGAACCAGGTTTCTGTTACTGCACAGATATCGATGTTCTCCATGCTAAAGAGAGTTTCGAGTGTGTGCATCTTGAGGTTTAGACTTCTAGCATTGAGTAGCATTACTCTTAGTTTCTTATCCCTTGTGATACCTATGGAGGTGGGTTTGTCTTTTGAGCCTTGCCTAAAAAAGGCACTATGGGGTGGCAAGAGCCTTTGCCAATATCCGAAAGCCCAGGGGTGACAGGTGCAAGCTGTCCCTAGCGAAGCATCATGGCTTGTCGAGCATGTCATCCCAGGCTGACAGGCATTGGATCCCCTTTGAATGACACCAATACTTAAGCCAATTGTTGAAATTGATCATCTTGTCTTCATATTGTGGCATCATTCTTGGTGAGGGTAAGATGCTACTCAAGGTCAGGGTCATACCGGCCTGGGCTACATGCTCAGAGAGCTCCTCTATGTCTCTTTTCATGTAGTCCAGGGAGGTACGTCTCAGGTCATTCACACCAGCATGGACAATGACTGAGTCATATTTGTACTTGCTTTGGAGTGACCTGAGTGCTTGTGTTATGTGGCGGATCCTAGCGCCCGACAGGCAGCTCACTGTGACCCTCTCCTTGTTTAGCCTGGTGAGCGGGACGTCAGTGTGCCTGACGATAGAGTCACCTATTACAAGTGTAATCCCACATAAGATCTCTCCTGAAAGAGGCCATTGGCCCAGTGGGACTAACCCACTCAACAAAAGATAAATAAATGCATCTAGAATTACTTATAAGCATAGGTAGCCATAAGAGTTGGCTGTGTAAGGAATTCTGTATCTGTGGCCATTACAAGGTGCACTGTACAGTAAAAGGTATCTTCTTCAGCTACTGATACAGGTAGAATGATGAGTTTGCACCTTGTGTTGACACAAGCATTGATACAAAAGACATATGTCTTCTTTGCTGTTCCACAGTTTTAGTCACAGGTAAAACTTAAGTTACATACTTTCACATTTAACTCCTCTAGTGCACAAGTCAATGTTTAGGATAAACCATTTTTTTCATCTTACCTTTAAGCATCCCTGTGACTAGCACTTGCTTTAAAACTTGCTGGAAAGCACTAGGAAGTCTTAAACTGATACAGACACTCAACTCTCCTTGTTAATAAGGAGAACTTAATCGTAGGCACTAAACAGCTTCTAATTACAAAGTACCTTGCTAAGGTAATGTAAAACAGCTCTTGTAGTTTACAAAAAAAAAAAGCACCAAAATTAGGCATGTCCAAGGGTTAGCTTCTGGTGATTTCTCATGTCCACCTGGTGAATCTGGGCATACTGGGGCAATGCAGCAATAGCGTCATGTACACAGACAACCATCTCTTCCTACCACCCAACACTACAACCTGCGAGAGATGCACTTACATAGCCAAACTGGAAGCAAAGCTCTCTCCACCCGAGATTATGCTAGACAGTCAAGAGGAGAAGGTTAACACCCACAATACACCTCAAGCAACACATAGCCCTTCTAAACCCACACCACATACACCTACACATAGCAACACTAAACCCACATATGTGGAGTCCCTTAACAGTAACCTGCCCAAGCAAAAAGGACCTCCAAAGCTGAAATGCAAATACCAATCACAACCAAAGTGTCACATAGCTCACAACACCAGTGTGCCACCCAACAACAGCCCCTAAGGCAACACAATGTACCCAGCACTTTAGTCATAGGTGACTCTGTAGTCAGGCACACTGATGTTCCATTCACCAGGCTGAACAAGGAGAAAATTACAGTCGGCTGCCTGTCGGGTGCCAGGATCCGCCACATAATGCATGCACTCAAGTCACTCCACAACAAGTACAAATATGACTCTGTCATTGTCCATGTTGGAGTGAATGACTTGAGATGTACCTCCCTGGACTACATGAAAAGAGACATGGAAGAGCTCTCAGATCATGTGGCCCAGGCAGGTATGACCCTAGCCCTGAGTAACATCCTACCTTCGCCCAGAATGATACCACAGTACAAGGACAAAATGATTGACTTCAACAATTGGCTAAGCTTCTGGTGTCATTCAAAGGGGATCCAGTATCTGTCTGCCTGGGAAAATATGATTAACAGACCACGATGCTTTGCCAGAGATGGTCTGCACCTGTTGCCCCTGGGATTCAGGGTACTTGGTAAGGCTCTTGCCACCCCTATACTGCCTTTTTTAGGCAAAGTTCAAAGGATAAAACCATCACCGTAACAGATAACAAGCATGCAAAATCTGAAGGTAATGCTACTCAATGCTAGAAGTCTAAACCTCAAAATGCACTCTCTCGAGGCACTCCTAAAAATGGAGAACATCGATATCTGTGCAGTAACTGAGACCTGGTTCAAGGCTCCAGAGAGCACCCCTGCAATACCAGGCTACAACTCTTACCACACTTTTCAGCCACCAAACCAGGACCAAAAAAATAAAAGGTGGAGGAGCGTCCATATTCACCAAGGATATTCACAAAACCAGGCTAGTTGCCCAACACAGTGTTGTTTTTCTTTCAGCTTTTCCTGGTTAGGGGTCACCACAGCGGAACTCCGGTCCGCTAATGATTGGCAGTCGATTTTTATGGTGCTGAGGTGCCAGCCCAACGCCCAACCTTCAACGAAGGCACGCCCATTCATGCATGTCTTTCGAATGCCACTCGACCACGGGGAGGACATGCAGACTCCACACAGAAGGTGCTCCAGCCGAGAATTGAATGGGAGAACCTCTTGCTGTGAGGCAACAACGCTAATGCTGTACCACCGTAGCTTCAGTTGCTGCATCTGAAATTCTCCAGGTGCAACTAACACTAGTTAATACTGCAATCCAAACTGTAGCTTGCTACAGTTTCCCCACCATGCCCCAAGATTCTTACTACACCTTTCTAAATGTACTGGAAAATATTAAGATACAACCAAACACCCTAATACTGGGTGATTTCAACTACCCTGCCATTAACTGGGAAAACTACTCATGTACCAACACCTTTGCCCAACGGTTCTTGGAATTCATAAATTCCAGTGCCCTGGATCAGCTAATCCTTAGTCCCACCAGGGGCTCCAATATCCTAGACCTGGTCATTACCAACATGGGAAATCAATGCTCCACAACCTATGGTCACCCCCTCATTGGTCAGGTCTGACCGTAAGATAATAACCCTTGACATCCACATCCCACCCCCAACCCCCAGTAAGGAAACCTCCGTAAAAAACTTCTCCAAAGCCAACTTCATGCTACTCAAGTCAGAAGTGACAAACTTCATGACACCCATGCAGACGGAAACTGAAAGTTCAACTGCTGAATCCTACACTAAGGCACTGTGCCATCCCCAATAGAACCAAGACACTCTCCTCCAAAAAAAGGAAGCCAATCTGGTGGTCCCTTGCCATAAACAAACTACAACAAAAGGAAGAAACTGTTGCAGAAAACAGGAAAATCCCAGATGCAAAAAACTCCCTTACCAGCCTCAGTAAGAAGCTGAGATCCCTCATAAAATCCTCCAAAGCTAGTTACAAAAATAAAATTGTCAAAGATTCCAAAGACAACCACAAGGCATTTTATAGCTATGTCAAGAATCTAAATGGCAATGCTCAGATCTGCTCTGAGCTACAACAGAATGGCATCAAATATACTGATCCCAAGGATATTGCCAATATCCTGGCAAATCGATTCAGTGCAAATTTCACCCCCTTAAGGGCCCATCTCAATACTGAAAGATTGCCAAATTCCAGTAATAATGGCCACACAGGTAAAACACGCACTCTCCAAAGCTATGAATACAGCATCCATGGGACCAGACGACATCCCAGGCTGTGTACTACATGAACTACAAAATGAACTGGCACCTCACCTCAGTGTCATGTTTAATCATAGCCTCACCTCAGGCTTTGTGCCCACTGAGTAGCGTACAGCTACAGTTATCCCACTCCACAATGGGGGATCCACCTTGGTTCCTGGGAACTACCACCCCATCAGTCTGATGAGCCTGATCTGCAAGACCATGGAACGTATTATCATGGAACATATAAACAAAGACATTGGCAACCTTCAAACACTGGACCCCACGCAGTTTGGGTTCATGAAGGGTCGATCTTGTCTCCTAAACCTGATTGATGTCTTCAAATCAGTCTCCAGAGCCATGGACAAGGGTAAGATGGTCCACACAGCCTATCTGGACCTCGCCAAGGCCTTCAACACCATCCCCCACTCTGGAATCATAGATAAACTTACTAAGCTGGGCATTAATCCCTATGCCACTCGATGGGTTGCCAACTGGCTTACTGATAGAACCCACACTGTAAAAGTAGTCGACTCTAAATCCAGCTCCAGACAAGTGACATGTGGAGTACTTAAGAGCAGTCCCAGGACTGAACCCTGGTTTGGCATCTACTTCTCTGAAGTACAGGCCAACACTAAGGGACTCTGGCTAACAAAGTTCGCAGATGACTGCAAACTGGGAGCCATTACTGAATCCCCAAATGATGTAGATATTCTACAAAAGGGCCTTACAGAAACAGATGCTTGGTGCCAGAGCCATGGGCTCAAGCTCAATGTCAAGAAATGTATAGTTATCCCCTTTTGGAAAAAACATGTACCCATGAATTACCACATAGGTGGCAGTACACTAAACACCGAACGTGTGATAAGAAACTTAGGGACACAGGCGGACAGTGGTCTCACCTTCGATAACCACATCGCCACAACAGTCAGGAAATCCTTCTATGTGGCACACCTCATCACTAAGGGTTTTTCATCCAGAAAAAAGGAGGTCATTGTCCCACTGTACTCATCCCTCATTAGACCAATTATAGAATACAGCGCCCCGTTTGGTATGTACCTCTCAAGACATCTGCAACAACTGGAAAGGCCGCAGAAATACCTCACTAAAAGAATCATAGGCCTAAAGCAGATGCCCTATGCTGACCGTCTAAAAACTCCATCTATACTCTGTCACATATCATCTACTCAGAGGCGATCTCTGCTTAACATACAAGGCCATGTCAAACCCAGAGCTGTTGGACATGCTACACTTAAAGAAATCCCAATCCCTCAGAGACACATGCTCCAGGGATCTAAACCTTGTCATCACAATGAACGAAACATACTGGAGGGATAGGTTCCTGACCCAGAGACTCCCCAGACTCTGGAATAGACTGCTCATACATGTCAAGCAAAGTGCCTCTTTGGCCCTCTTCAAAAGGAATATTGATGATTGGATGGGAGATAGGAAATTCACCCCGGGGATCATGTCAGTCGCCCTGTTAGACATGGGTCCAGGGAAGTAAATACTGTGTTAAGAAATAGTCAGGGAATTGTTACGGCTAGGCTTGCATAGGCCCTAGGGCCAATAGCCTAGTACCAACCTATGAACCTATGATAAGTGTAGGGATTAACAAATCTGTTGTCCCAAAAGACAGAAACTTCTACAAGTATCATAAAGACCACTGCAGGTGCCAACATCATTCCATTTCTCATGCCTTTAAGGTCCCATAAAGCCTTCCTCTTACTGACTGTAGCCTATAGTAGGAACCAACAGCCAGGTTAATGAGTTTTGAAGTGTCTGATTGGTAATATTTTTCATTTTTCATAAGAGATCCCTTTGGAATTACTGATATGATTCTAGTAAGGCATTCACTGTGAGACAATCAAATGTTCCCAATCAGCGAATACATGCAAATACTTTACTTGTTATTATGTGCAAATAAACCACTAGACAAAGGGAAAACAGTGCAGTAAAATAAAATGTATTGCAAATCGCTCTATCTAAAGTGACATTTTATAAAATAAACTGCCATCTGGATTATGCCTGTCATAGCAAGTGATTAATTTCACAAATAGCACGCACACAAAACTACTTTATTTAGATTCTTTATTAATTTGTAAGCCATCCCACTGAACTAACAATTGTCTGTTTTCAAAGGTGACTGAGGAGAACTATTTGGTTGAACGATTTGCTCAGAATCACAATGTTTGCTGCAGGTGAATGAGGAAAACAAGTACAGAACTACATAATGAAGCTCACTAGCAGGTCATAATCATTACCTTCTCAGCTCAGCTGACACCCTTTTTTCAGTTCTCTTTCATGTCAAAGGAACACAGTTATTTAAAAAATGTCCTTTGGAACTGCCTTGCATACAGCTTATACAATTAACTGACCTTTGTACCTGGCAATACTATCCCTATATAGGCCTAACAACTATATCTGTTGAGGCAATATGATATCTGCAAGCTTATTTTGCAAATTGCAGCTAGTCAGTTGCACATGAAATGAAGGAACAAAGTACACTTATATAACTTGTTCTTACAGCATCCATTTGCTGTGAGGCATACTGCCAACAAGCTGGCATTTGATCAAGATTGTATTTATCTCGAAATGTTAATTCATTACAGAATTATAGTAAACATCTAAGATCATTATGTTCTTATCTTAATTCTTAAAAGCTTTGACTAGATTCATGAGTAAGGAAAGTATAAAACTATCCCTGATTAAATGTCTCTAAGGAAGTTTGATGTGAGGTATAAAAGGTCAGGCTAATGCATGTTCTTAAAGTAAGAGTGGAAATTGTACAAGCAGCTGATAATGCACTGAATGACCACAGAAAAGCTCTTATTGTTATTACTTTTCCATTACCTGTAGGAAAGATGGGAATCTGGGAGCCTGCCCATTTCTGTTAAGATGGGTAGAAAGCTTCCAGTGTAACCACACAAAAGGTTGAATATAGATAACATATGCTCTGTTAATATTTATGTGTCATAGTGTCACAGGGACTAGTTTAGCCATCCTGTTGTTTATGTTAATGGTTAATCATATTCAGCCTGCCTCTAAACAATCCAATTTCTGCTTTATGACAAGTATTGCAAGCAGCACTGGGAAGAATTAGATGGAAGATATCATTTATTTAACCATCTGAGCTGGATATGACTGGATTTTGCTAAAATATACATGGTTATGAGCTTGTCATAAGTCATGCATTTATGCTGCATGCAAAAGATGAAATGTCTACAGAAAACATTCTGGACTGCCAAAATGTTGATGTCCGACATTCTCAATTGGTAACTGTATTCATTATGTTATTTCAGAGGACAACACCTAAATCTATATTAACTATGCCACGCTGGTTAGGTCATCTGCAGCCAGTGCATTGAAAGTTATAAAATTGTATTCACCCAGTGCTACAATGCAATATCATTTGTGGAACCCATGTTTTATTTAAAGCAACAAAGAAACGTGAAAGATAGAAGGGGAAACTTTTTACTGAATAGTTACATGTTTTATTTAGTAACATCAATAAAGTTAACAGAAAATTGAGGTGGTCAGGTAGAAAAAAAAAGCACAAGTCTTTGACTATTAGTATGCAAGTTAATTTCCTGGTTGTATCAGAAATAGACAACTTGCGGTCAAAATATCCACTCGATAACATAAATAAAGAATACTCTCTAGCACACTTCAAAAATAACAAAGTGATGACCATCACTGATTTACCTAGTTAACCCTCAAAGTAGAAATGTACTGCATTATACACCAAAAGCACAAAACAGAACACAAGGGAGAGATCCAAGAATACATATGTCACATAGTTAGGAGTATACTGAAGGCAAAAATCATATGCAATGTTCTTTTATCTCTGAACTTACCTGATATATTGTGCTCATAAAATGTGGTAAATATGTTCATCTCAACAAGTCATTAAAAGATTAAGCATATATGACTAATAATGATATCCTTAGAACAATTTTGGTAGACCACTCTCATCTGACAGAGGAGGCCATCACTGTATGAGAGAGGCGTAAAGAAGGATATTTACATCACAGAGTCTGAGTGTGCGTGTGACATTTTATGACATTGCCACACATTTTGACCTTGCCACACACATTTCTTGCAAAGGGAATGTTTCAACACAGTGACAAAGTAACAAGATGAGGTCAGTGCTCCTTGTTCGAGTGTAATCTTTGCATAGAAATATCTTAAAATACTGAATACTGGACAACTTGCATATATTCACAGAGTTGATGTATATATTTTGAAGCACACAAACATGCAAAGTTAGCATTTTGATATTTAGATCAGTTTGGGGGTAAGAGTTCACAAATGCACAGCTAGGAAAGTGTAGTCCAGTGGCAGTAATCTGAAATTGTATTTTTTGAGTACTACAGATTTTATTTACAAACTGTGCACCAATATTTAAAATAACTAAAACAGGCCGTTACACCTTAATATAGTGAAGATATAGTGCTTGTAAATTTGTGTTGTCCTTACTGGTTTTTTTTTTCACTTTTTTGCATCATAGGTTAAAAGGAAATTTGGATAATGGTTTTATAACATCTGAGTAACAGTAACAATTTTAAGTTGTCATTTTAGAGCTTGATGCTAGTTTCCATGCAGTTGGGAGTTTGGGTATTTGGTGTTTTTTTTGGGGGGCATACTTATATTTGGCATTCCGACTTTTGGCATAGGGTTTCAGTTATTGATCGACTTGAGAGTCAGAGTCTTAATTTTGACATATATTAGTAAACCATAGTTTTAGGTGGGGTCACCACAACAGACACATTGTTGCATCCTAGTAGTGATCTCTAGGGGAAGGTTGTTAGTTTAGTTACACAATAATGCAATACTTCAGCTGAAGGAAATAAAATAAGTAAATAAATATTATGTGGTGAGATAGGTTGCATGTACAAAGGTTTTTGAGGAGAAAGTATATATTATACCCTGTTTAGATTAAGTAGACTGCACAGTAAGGACATATTATAATGTAACCTAGACAATATTTTATAAAAATACCATAGAATGAATGGATATGTTGCAAAAGCAATTGCTATAAACTGAGATGATGGTCATTGTTTAAGTTAAAGTCATGAACTGCAATTCAGTGAGGCCTGCTGGTTTATTAGGACCAGGTCTATTGACCCATTTAGAGAATGGTTCTGTTACAATATGCTGCACAGAATTAGGCTGAACACAGGCCCAAGTAGGAAGTGGTGCTTCATGGCCTCTGCACACTAGGCATGAAGTAAATAAATACATAAATAAATAAATGGCAGAATAGCAGACTACATTTTAGGTTATTTTGCAATGCAGTGCATGATTGCAAAGCACACAGGGATTAAGTTTGTCAGGGGAGTTGTGTACATTTAAATTTCAAAATTTAAAAGTTCCTTTGGGCACAACCCAGTTTCACTGAATAATCGTGAAGATGTGTCCAGGCAACTGGACACATTAATAGGACAGAAACATGCAAATCCAGCTTTCATAGAAGCTCAGGGATAAAACAACCCCCAGCCCTCCCAAGGAAAAAATCAAGCTGGTATAAGTAGTTGAAAAGTTATTGAGTTAATAAAGAATGATGAAAGAATACATTATGAAAAAAATAAATAAAAAGTGCTAGTGATTGAAAGTTGACACTGTTACCATTTTAGTTCTTAGCTATTTGCTGAGTTAACCAGGAATAGTCATTTCAACTGAATGGGATAACTTGGGAGGAAATCTGCCAGAATAGTTACATCCTCATTTGCAGGTATAGGTATTAGTATTTAAGCTTTCTTCACTCCTCCCTGGTAGATCAGTGGCCATGGATATGCACTTCTTGTCTCTCTCTGTGGTCAGTCTGGTTGAGATGGGTATTCTGAAGCATTGTAGCAATTCCCTTATGTACACTGACAACCCACTTATTCTTAATAAAACAGACAGTGTATAAGAGAGGTGTAAATACACTTTAATCTGGAGGCAAAACTCTCTCATACAACCAAAACGAATCTATAGAGGTTGTCAGTGACACTTGCACCACACCTACTGCTCAGGGTAAAGATGCTACACATAAAGCTACTCATGCTGAGGCACTTACAGGTAACCTTCCTAAAACAGTAAAACCTCCTGCACAGTACAATCAAAAAAAGAGCCCACAGTCATCATGTAAGCCCTCTGTTAAAATGTCATCCACAGCTACACATATTAACATTGTATCCAATGCCTCCATTGCTAAGCTCTTAATTCAAACAAACTCACACATTTTCTGGTCATTGGTGATTCTATGATGATTCACATTGATGTCCTTCTCGCCAGACTGAATAAGGACAGAGTCACAGTTAGCTGCCTTTCCTGGGCTAGGATCCATCAAGTCATAGAGGCACTCAGGTCATTGAACCAGTATGACTCTGTCATAGTCCATATGAGTGTTAATGACCTGAGACACACACCCCTGGAATATATGAAATGAGATATGATCAAGCTTGCTGATTATGTGTCTCAGGCAGGTATGAGCCTAGCACTGAGAAGCATACTACCTTCTCCAAGATGATGCCATGTTACCAACAGAAAATGATTGATTGTAACAATCAGCTTAGCTTCGGTGTCAGTCCAGGGGGGTACAATATTCGACAGCCTGGGAGGACATGGCTGACACACCATGCTGCTTTGCCAGGGATGGTCTGCACTTATCCCCTCTGGGCTTTTTTATATTGGCAAAGACCTTTTCCACCCCCATAGTGCCTTTTTTAGGCAGTGCCAAACTAATAAACCTACTGACTTTACTGAACCAATGAAGGAATATTTGAAGGTGATACTGCTCAATGCTAGAACTCTTAACAAGAAACTCCACTCCCTGCAAGCATTCCTTGCCCTGGACAGTGTAGACATCTGTTTAGTAATGCAGACATGGTTTAAAGTTGCTGAGAGTACCCCAGAAATACAAGGTTATAACTCCTTTCACACCTTTAGAGCAGCTACTGCACAGGAGGAAGTAAGGGTGGAGGCGTGTCAGTCTATATTAAGTTCAGTCTCACATCCAGACTAAAGTGTATGACCCACTGGAACTTATAAATGTGCAACTCACCATAAACAGGGTGTCGTACCATATCCTTGCAACATATAGGTTCCCCTCTATGTCTCAGGAAACCCACTAGCCGTTCACACCAATACGATATTCATGGGGGATCTCAACTACCCCTCTATAGATTCGGAATCCTACACCACTTCTAATGCAGAAGCCCAGCGAATCCTAAACTTTGTTAATACCAACATCCTGGAACAGTTGGTCCATTCTCCTACAAGGAGTACAAACATCCTTGACCTTGTACTTACGAACATGGGGGGGGGGGCAATGTAATATCTTTGCTGATCAGATCTGACAATAAGGCAGTATTACTTAAAATAAAAATTAAATCCCATGATCCAGCAAAACAAAAAACCTTTATGAACTATTTCAAGGCTAACCTCTATCTACTAAGCAACACCTTGACAAAAAACAAGCATCTCCAAACGCAGTAAACACCATAGAATACACCAAGCTATTTACAAAATCTCTGTACAGCCATATTAATAGCTTATAGAGCTGTGTCCTCTCTTATTAAGAATAAGACAAACTCAAAAGACAAGCCACCATGGTGGAATCACAATATCAGTCGGTTATATAACAAAAGAAAAAAAATCTTGGCCAAGCATACGCGGAACAAAGCCATAGATACTAAAAGCCCCATGACCACTCTAAACAAGTAGCTAAGAGAGTTAATTAATACTTCAAAGGCTAAATATGAAGAAAAGAATAGCTTCTCAGGCAAAGGACAACCACAAAGCTTTCTACAGCTATGTCCGTAACCTCAGAGGAAATACACAACAATGTGCAGAACTTGTTGTAAATGGCATCACAAACACTGAGCCAGAGGCCATTGCTAACCTTTTGGCTGACAGGTTCAGCTCAAATCCCCACCTCACTCCTCCCTGATAGTCCAAAGGAAATACCACATAAAATAATCCCCCCAACCAATACTAGGGAACAGGTCATCAATGTACTTTCCAAGGCCAAAAACACTGCATCAATGGGCCCTGATAACATCCCAGGATGTTTAATAAATAGTATAAAACATGACCTCTCTGGTCTACTTAATTCACTTTTCAACTGGAGCCTTCCGTCAGGTTTTGTGTTCAGTCTGGGTAACTACAGGCCCATAAGTTTTACCTGCCTCATATGTAAGGTCATGGAAAGAATCATCATAGACATTATAAATGAGGACATAGGTGGACCAATCACAGTTCAGCTTTGTTAAAGGAAGGTCATGCCTATTAAATTTGTTGGACTTTTTTGAGAGGGTCACCAAAGCACCGAATGAAGGTAAGACTGTGCACACAGCTTACATTGACCTGGCCAAGGCTTTTGATACAATACTCCACTCAGGCATTATAGACAAGCTCAATAATTTAGGCGTAAATGCTCTTATCACCCACTGAAAAGCCCCTTCCCTTTATTCAGTCTCCTATAGATTGCTAAGGGGCAATCTATGCCTGGCTTACAAGGCATCTGCAAACCTCACACTTATGAATCTCTTACATATTTATAAGTCAAAGAGTGCCAGAAATACAAGGTCTAGGGACCTGAATTTTGTCTGTGACTTAAACAGAACATGCTGGAGAGACAGATATATGTCCCAGAGACTGGCTATCCATGTGAAACTGAGTCCATCCATTACCCAGTTTAAGAAAAACCTAGACAAGTGGAGGGGCAAGAATAAATTTGCACCATGCCTGGCACCCATGTCCCTTCTGGACAGAAGTAGCTTATAAATGCCTGGCTCTCAATGTCCTATTTGAATACAGGATATCATTCTTCTTTTTGGAAAACTTGGCTAGGCTTAGAAGGGCCCTCTGGGTCCTTAGCCTAGTAACAGTCTATGAATCTATGAAAAAATACAGGCATAGGAAAATGTATGTAAACAAAATAAAGTGGCAAGGGTGGGGGTGAAGGGGTCTAAAGTGCCCAAAAGGGGCACAGTCATCAGATCCTGATTGGTTTTCAGTGCATATCAATATTTAGAAATAAATGCCAGCATTGCATTTGTGTTCTTTTTTTTTTTTTTTTTTTTTTTTTGTAGTTCCTCAACCTAAAGTTGAGGGGGGGAAACTGGGGAACACACTGGGCACAAAACTAGGTAGCCACACCTCTGAGAGAACAGTGTCAGTAATAGTCATGGGGTAAGGATCTAAACATATATAAAAGTTTGAACAATATGTTGTGTGCACTAATTGTCAAGAAAGAGGAAGGGAATAAGTCAAAAGTTTTAAAATAATCCTTGTTTGGATAAGCTTTGTTTAGAAGATGAAGGAAAGTGAATTATAGAGGAGATAAAAAGTAGATAAAAAATAAAATGAATGAGCAAGGAATGTAAATAGGCAATCAGAAATTAAAGTAATGCAGGTACATGCAAACAACTTTGGTGAATGAAGCTCAGTATTCTAAATGTCATAAGCATGGTTTGAACAAGGAACATTTGCAATATTATCCAGTATTGATGGGAATATAATTGTTCAGTTCTAAGTATATATTATTTAAAACTGTATATTGAAGAGCAGTGTTAATAAGAAGTCATATGTTTGAGAATTTCCTAGTACCAAGTGGTGGTAGGGGGATACCACACATGCAGAATGGGGTAAATTTAGTGCTACCTGAGTGGCAGTTTGAGTAATGTATAAAGTATGGAAAGATAATCTTAAAGGTGTCTATGTGGTTGTAGTTTGAATTCATTGCTTCCTGTATTTAAAATCAGATGAGAGCTTTGGTTTTGGGTCTCTTTACAGGGGGCAGTGATTTCCAAACAGACAACACAAGGAGTGGGAACAAGGACACAAGCAAGTATTCATCACTGAAATGAGATTATGTCCGTTGATGGTCAAAATACACGTTTGGGATGAGAATTTACAAAACAAGTGGATTTGGTTTAGAACAGATAAAATGGAGATAGCTAGTTTAATAAATAATTGGCCTGAGGGAAGCAGACAGTGTTGGTTGTCTGAAGATGCTGTTGGTGTTAATCTGTATGACATAACATTAGTTTCAGAACACATCATATTCAAGGCAAGGGCAATGCCATTGCTAATTCACTCTGTCATTTCAGTGTGATTATATGTTCAAAAAGCTAGCATCAGAAGTAGACCCGAGTCTGGCTTCTGAAGCAGCTGTAGGGTCTTATTCAATTGACTGGGGCTATTATAGAAGCGGTACAACATTACAGCATGTCAGAATAAAGGCACTGTACAGAAATTGCATATCAAGATTATTAGGAAGAGGGTAAGTAGGGGGTGGAAATTTGAATGGCCTGTGCTGTTGGTACGGTTGGCGGGATTCATTATAGTTTAAAGGAGACAGGGATATCATGAGGTAGTGTAGATGCACATACCGTAGTAATTAGCTAGTATCAGAAGGCCAAGGGATGGGAGTTTACTACCCAGGTGTTCACACTAAAAAGAGACGCTGCATTGGTGGGACAGAATGGGGTAGTGATATTTGTCCTTTGGCCTAACAACTTTAAATGGGGCACAGGGAAAGGTATGTAGTTTAGGTATGATAAGTGGTTAGTCAGTACAATTAATTTAATTGTGTTTTGTGGGGCTTGAAGGATTTCAGAGATAGTACATAAAAAGCCACCTTTGGCATTAGGGACCAGTGGCCTTAGGATAGATGCAGCTGCTATCTGAATTTTACCTAAGCAAGAGTAAGACAGAGCAGCAAAGGAAAGGAATGTGGAAAAGGCCAAGGTTCCCAGTGGGTACTGAATGATTATAACAGGGTGGCTTGGACTTTAAATCTCATGAGACTAAGTCAGATGGCTTGTGCCATGTGGATGGCTGCCCCCAATCCAGTTATCATTTTAGGGCAAGTTTTGAATAAAACCTTAGATAACCTGGGCACAGACAGTAGGAAACTGGCATCTCATTTCTTCATGACAAGGGCAGCATCTTAAGCACCTGTCAGAAGAGTTTCAGGAAACATAAATGATGTGCCCAGGTAGGTGGAAATCACAGCCATATCAAAAAGTCAGATCCCACTGTTTTTTACCAGTATTTTTCTTTTGCAGATGCCAAGCTGTGGACCCTGGAGACAAAAGCTCTGTGAGTTAGGTGCAGCTGTTATCTGAATTTACCTAAGGAAGAGTAAGACAGAGCAACAAAGGAAAGGAATGTGGAAAGAGTAACCTGGGATTGAAGGAAGAAGAGGAATGTTAACAATGGTTTGAGGTGAGAGGGTTACACTGTGGAGACAGCTACAAGGAGTCTTGGAGGGTCATGCTAGGAGAATAATACATTTGGACATTATTGTATTGCATATGAGAGAATGACATAACTGTTTGTCCTATATTATACTTAAAAAAATAAATAAATTGAATACATTTTGGTGCAAGCACAGCAGAAGTCGCTAATAGTTAAAATTATTTGGTCAGACATTATATAGAGGCAAAATGGAGGGCAATCAGATAAATAAAACCAGCAGAAAATGGAGAGCAGATAGAAACATAAAAGCAGTAGAGAGGCTCAGGATATTGATGAAAAGGTTTGGCAGTTAATGAGATCATTGGACAGAGTGGTAGTTCAACACTCTGAGGTCTTCAGTATAAAGGTACATGAGATGTACAGACAGCATGGTGTGGGGTTATTAGATGTCAGCATGTCAGTGCTGTGTGTGTGTGGTAGTGGTGGTGGTGGTGGTGTTACTGAAATGCTGTCAAATGCACTTGGAGGAGGCCTGAAAGATCACTCTCCTGTAGTAGAAGGGCAGACATGGAAGGCTAATCTTGTAGAAGGGTATGGCAGGAGAAGCTTGGGTTTGGACAACCCTTACTGACAAGTGTGCCCTTGTAGGCTTTATTTTGTAGTGGACAGGCTGGAAATTAGGGCCTGGGACCCTCAGACTGATTGAAGTTTTTCATATATCCCTTCAGTCATTAATATTTGCTAATTTGGTTTTCAGAGGACAGCTCACTTTTTCATGTAATGGACCCTCAGATTGGTTGAATGCGTTCATAGATACCTTCTCTCATTGGTGTTGGTTGAACTGGTACTCAGCGGACTGCTCACCTTCCATGTGATGGATTCATAGATTGGTTTGCTGATTTTGTAGATTTTGTAGATTTTTTTCAATCACTTTTCATTATCTGTTTGTATATTTGCTAATGGTTTATTGGCCTGATTGGTCTACTTCCCAGTCTGTTTCTTAGTACACAACTGGTAATTCTTCGATTAGCACCATTTGGAATCATATTATTATATGTTTTTAACTAGTGCTTGATTGGCATCTAATATCAAGTGTCACAACAGATATTTGTTTGTGATCATTGGGTAGCTATGAGCATAATTATTTTCTGTCTAAGACAGGGGTGTCCAACCTTTTTGCTTGCAGGGGCTGCATTGAGTCAACAGAAATTGTCTTGGGGCCGCATGTAAAATATATCATATAGTTAGCTGTTTTGCTGTCATGGGCGACCAAAGTCAATCCCCTGGCTGTAGATGAATTTGAACAATGAATAAATGTAATAAATGCCTAATATTTGCCCTAAAATTCAAATTCTCATTCTAATTCGTAAAATAACAGTTAACTCTAACATCTTAGTTTAACATCTTAGTTTATTTGTAAAAAAAAAAAAAAAAAAAAAAAACATTAACAGGTATGACCCCTTCAATTTGTATGACATCATACCTCTTATTTTGTTGGTTTCTTAAAGATGTCCATGTTTTCCATCATGTCCTTAATGTCCATATGTTGTCCAAAGCGCTCATGTATTCTTCTGTTTCCAATTCCATTGCAGTAGGTATGTCGCCACATTTCTAGCTTTGGAATCTGTCCCTGAAATTATTCAAGACATGTCTACATCTGGCACTGGTAAGATTTGTTGCTTTTGCACTGCTGTCTGGTGAGGCTGGTCTGAAGATGAAAGAAGGTTCATCAGTGGTATTCTCAAACTGAGCACCCCTTTGGAAAGGCACATTTCTAGCTTTGGAATTTGTCCCTGAAATTATTCAAGACATGACTACATCTGGCACTGGCAAGATTTGTTGCTTTTGCACTGCTGTCTGGTGAGGCTGGTCTGAAGATGAAAGAAGGTTCATCAGTGGTATTCTCGAACTGAGCACCCCTTTGGAAAGGCACATTTCTAGCTTTGGAATCTGTCCCTGAAATTATTCAAGACATGACTACATCTGGCACTGGAAAGATTTTTTGCTTTTGCACTGCTGTCTGCTGAGGCTGGTCTGAAGATGAAAGAAGGTGCATTGACTTTAACAATTGCTTGTTGTAGCCATCTGTGTGGTTATACAAGTCTAAAGTCAACAGTATAAATTAGGGCTGTATTCCCAATCAATGCACTTTTTTTCTAATTTAGATACTGCTGAAAATCATACAGAAAAATGGCTGTGATTGGCACAGAAGCATTTGGCGTATTTGCGTTGCATGCATTTAGTGTCACGACTTCATAACAAAGGGCTGCAAGCCTTTATTGCTATATTAAAATACATATGTTCTTGAAAATGCCCCTAGAAGCCCACAATGTAAGCCTGAAGCTGTGACCTAGCTTCTTTAGTCTCTAGGTTGTCACTGAAATGGATTCTTCTGAGTCAGTCTGCTAGCTTGGTCAGCAAAATAGTCCTGATAAAAGCAACATTCAGTTAAGAGCGTGCTAAAAATGGGTATAAGAATCAAACTCTGCAGTATTAACTCATTCATATCTCACTGCTTTAACTTTTGAACCGCACTGCTAGCCACTTTGCATTCTAATTGTTAGGTCTCGTAGCAGGTGTACTTGGACATTTTGTTGTGATGGGGAAAGAGCGATCCATAAGAAATGCAACTTTGACTACTAATGTAATGCTGGAAATTGAGAGGAATGCTTAGCTGCCTTAGCATAAAGCTTCTCCCAAGCTGACATGCTGTAGAAGTCTGAAATAACCACAAAGAAGAATACAGCAGGTAATTGATTCTGCCAGCACTAGCACATGTTAAGGCTAGGGTTTTTATTTCAGTAATAGAAATGTTACTATGTCCGCAGGCCTTGCTAACATCAAAGCATCCCAACAGAGATATAATCATATCCTCCCTATCCGATATAAAGAGGTACACTTCTACTGTTGAATTCAGTTTGGTAAGTCAAAGGCAATGGGTAATATTTTTATAGATCTAATAAATGCATTCATATCATTTGGCAAAATCCACTACTAGAAAAATTACAAGCACTGAATCCAAAACAAAGATAGCCACAAACACTGAAAACTTTAGCAAAAAAATATTTCTATGAGAGGGCATGGCACATCTGTAAATCACAATGTTTGTTTTAACCTTCCCCGTAACATACTACATACATGGTCACATAGCAAATATGAAAGAGCAAACAACCTTGAAAAAACAAGACTCATTTCTGCAGAACATTTGTAGAACTTTGCAGTAACATAAATATGTTAAAAGTAAACATGCATAGAACATAAACATTTTTTTTAAAAAGGCACATCATAATTTAAATTAAAAACATAAACGTAGACCAATGCTCCTACTTGCCTGCTACTGAGGGCTACTGTTACCACAGTGTAAGCAACAAACTCACCTTCTTCGGCCTTTGATATGTTGAGGCCAAGCAAACATTCACTTGCATGGCAGAAACAGGTTGGCTGCAGCCCCCCCCCCCCCCAAAAAAAAAAAAAAAAGAATGGGTAAGCTATTCCCAACTCTCACTTGTTTCATCTACCATACCTGATAGATTCTACCACATAAGCTGCTACTCAAGCTTAGGTTGCCTGAATCATAGTCAAGACTTCATCCCTCTGTGACACACAGCTGGGCTATTGATACCAAATCTTAACTTCATTAGTGATAATAGCACCCAAACAGAGCTGCCAATAATTCTGACTAAACAGGACGCATGCCCACTTAAACAACAATGCATTCTATTAAACTAAGCAAAAGCAGCCTTTTTTTCTTTTTTTTCCCCTGATCACCTGCAGACCATTTGGAATCTCACCATAATCATGACCATTTGTTCATCAAAGGGGACAGCAAGTAGAAGTACTACTGTCTTTCAAGTATCCATTATTAGAGCCACACTGCGTGTGTGTGTGTGTGTGTGTGTGTGTGTGTGTGTGTGTGTGTGTGTGTGTGTGTGTGTGTGTGTGTGCGTGTGTGTGTGTGTGTGTGTGTGTTTATATGTAATGAAATATGGACATCACAGAGCAAACATCAGCTTTACTCTTTGTTGAGCCACCAGAAAAAGGGAAGTTTTCCTTCACGTAACAATGAGATTGAGAATACTTAATGCACTCTGCTTGCCCTTCTACATCAGTATGGTCTCACAAACTCTAGACTTCTGATACCAACAAGGGAGTGTGCTCTCTGTTAAATAATAAAAAGGAAACAAAATTAGCAAACTATACTATGCTATCTGTTATGTGCCTACAGTTAATAAAAAATTGCCACTAGGAACTTCAAAACTGGTCAGTTAGTATAATGGGTTAAATGTTATTTTCTGCATGAAGGGAGCAGGGTTCAAAACAACTTTTTGTCTGGGTTGATAACATAATAATCACTTATGAAAGCATTAATCCAGTTACTCAGCTATATCAATATAAGCCAATATTAACTGCTTGTGAAAATTTAAAATTTTGTGAAGCACTTTCCTTACTTCATAATTCATGCATCATATGGTATGTTATGCTTGAAACTTTGAAGTAAATGCAATGTATGATCAAACTATTATGTCAGTAATATAAACTCAACAGCAAAGTACTGATCCTCCATTCATCAAAGACAGTTCTCTTTCAGAGCTGGCTGCAGCCTTCCATAAGCCCATATGCAGTAACACACAAGGGTCCATTAGGCAACTCAAACTGTGTGCACAAACCCCCGCTTCTAAGTACACATATCAATAACAGTTATGACAGATTAAAACTGTTGAAGGCTATGGAAATAGTAACATTATGCCATGGAAGTAAGAACACAAAATCGGTGATATTTGCGTACGTATATACTTGTCTTTGCATATATTTTTATCATTCCATTTTTTGTCACATTCAGGTAACAAATTCCAGATTTCATACAATTTGGTCTGGAAAAAATAAACTATGCTATGTACACTAGTCAAGAGACAAAAGAACAAAAACTGATATGCTATTTAATGCAAAACCACCCCTCTACAAACAGAAATCCCCCTTTAGTGTGTTTTTTTTTTTGGTTAATCCCCACACACCTGTGCTCATGACTCTTTTCCTTTTTCCAGCACAGTCTCTATCTATACTAGCTTACCTGTTAATACAGTCAGGAGATGCTGTTTTGTACGTGTTTTAAATGAGAAATCCCTCTTCGTCAACTCTTCTTCTGCGCGATTGACAAATCTTCCTTCTTCAGCTCTTCTTTGGTGCGAATACACAGAATCCTATATCAGCACAAAAAAACTAATGGAAGGGTGCTTTTGGTGCATGCGCACACCAGTTAAAGGTCGTGGGCACGAAAAAAAAAACAGAAAAAAGTTAAATTTGAACATAAGGGTCGTGGGCCGCATGGAAGAGCTCTGAGGGCCGTGGGGTGGACACTACTGGTCTAAGACAAAGCCTCCCGGTAAGTTTAACTTCTAATTCAACCAGAATGGTGCTGCTTCCCAGGCAATTATCCTGACACACCCCTAGTTGTGACAGTAGCCTTTGGAACAACTTGATTGACAGCCAGAATTCTAAATTAGAACTTATCAAGGCTGTAGTTCTGTAGAAAAGTAAATAGTCTAAGATAAGCAGTCTGGAGACATTAAAAAAAAAAACAAGCAGATCTTGTTTTTGTGCTACCTGCCAAAAGTTTTTATTCCCAATTCAACATGAGAACTCAAAGTTTTCAGCAGCCTATAGCAGTGCTGCATTACAAAAGTTCAGTAAAGTGAAAATGGAATGTTTGATACTGTTAAGTTGAAGAAATTTATGGACATAAACAATTACACAATAGGTATATGCCAGCAGATCCTCCATTTATATTATTTCAGTATAACAGCCAATTCTAAACAAAGCTAAAACAGACTGGGAAGGACACTTGTAGTTTATAAAATTTGGCTGAATAACAAACAAATATTTCTGTGTCAGTAATGGTACATTATTACATATGCATATCAAACAGCAAAACCTATAGGTTGCATGTCACTTGTTGTCCAATAGGACATTTTTCCTGTTGTCGAATAGGATTTTTTTTACTCTTTCCTGTGTTACAACTTTCCACTCATAATGCACTACAGATGTCATTGCTCTCTCTTTCTCTCTCTCTCTCTCTCTCTCTCTCACACACACACACACACACACACACACACACACACACACACACACACACACACACACACACACACACACACACACAAAACCACTGCATTGATCCAAAACAACAGAGAAGCAGTACAATAACAGCAGATGTCTTCTCTTTGTTAAATTCCCAAAATGGTCAGTGGTTCAACATTTAGCGTAGCTGGCTTTCATGCCAGAAGCATCAGAAGGTTGTAGGTTCTGTCCTCAAACTAGGCACCTGGATTCATATTCTAGTACTGACACTGTAGAACTGCATAAGTGGAAAGTTTGGGGCTGCATTCCTGAAGTGTTGCCCTTCACATGATGGTTTAAACAACAATGGTCATTTCTGTCTGACCTGGTAGCAACTCAGGAGTAGTATAATTATCCTATGACACTTTTCAGAAGAAGAGAATGTGAACTTCCCTGGAATTATGGACAAATGTCCTCTGACCAGTATAAATACCATTTATGATATTCCATGGATAAGGGCCATAGACTCAGTTAGTGGGATCTGTTCAGTCAGCAAATGTAAATAAACAAGAGTAATCTTTAGTAAATTCCTCTCGTATTCATATGTAGTGGAAAAGTGAGCTGTGAATGTTTTTGTTGTTTCTTTCGGCTTTTCCCAGTTAGGGGTCGCCACAGCGGAACGCCGGTCCGCTAATGATTGGCAGTCGATTTTTATGGTGCCGGGGTGCCAGCCCGATGCCCAACCTTCAACGAAGGCACGCCCATTCATGCATGTCTTTCGAACGCCACTCGTCCGCGGGGAGGACATCCAGACTCCACACAGAAGGTGCTCCAGCAGAGAATTGAACGGGAGAACCTCTTGCTGTGAGGCGACAACGGTACCGCTGCACCACCACGGCTTTTAAAAGTCAGCTGTGAATACACTAGTAAAAAAGAACCTGCATGTAGCTGGAACACATTGTCTAATGACTGTTTAGCAGGACAACTGACTGCGTCATTTGAGAAGTGAATATGTTTGGTGCAGCCCTGCAATTGCTGTTTCACCTTCCCTTCAAAGAGTCATGTGTGTGTGTGTGTGTGTGTGTGTGTGTGTGTGTGTGTGTGTGTGTGTGTGTGTGTGTGTGTGTCTTTTGCTATAGATTTCCTAGATCTACCTGATCAACAAATGACTGGCAGTTAGCATACACAATAAAAACTATGCGCTATTAACAAGCTCATTCATTCAGTCCAGGGCTTTCTTTCCATCAATCTTTGTTTACCTACTGTGTGACTCTCAGCAAGTCATTTAACCAGGGAGAGCTGGTGGTCTGAATGATTCTGAAAAGGTCCACATGGATCAGTGCCCTACCCCAGTTAACAAACAGAAATTAATAAATAAGCACTTCATAATCATATTAAGTGGGATGTGTTGGGAAATGCAGATGTGTAATAAAAATGTACTTACTTGTAACAGGGATAAATCCTTTGCTAATGGCTATCTTGCATTTTAATTGACTACATCACATAATGGGAAAAGAATACAATGTTTTG
Source organism: Protopterus annectens (assembly GCF_019279795.1). Taxonomy (NCBI): domain Eukaryota; kingdom Metazoa; phylum Chordata; order Ceratodontiformes; family Protopteridae; genus Protopterus; species Protopterus annectens. The sequence goes on along the minus strand of NC_056730.1, from coordinate 422,029,326 downwards.
AGGAGTTCTGCAGCTAATGCATTTTGCTACTTCCTCACTTTTAAACAAAACATTGTGTTATTGTGCATGTGAACATGTGTGCGTTTGCTGTGTGGGTATGAGTGTGTGTATGTGTGTGCAAGTGTATGTATGTCTGTTTGTGTGTGAGTGACTCAGATTAACAGACTTAAGTGTCATCAGAGGGACTGTTCTATTTTCTTTTTTAGTAATTACTTATCCTTTGTTTGCTTATACCTTCTATTCATTTTTATTTATTTATTTGTTTGTTTTGGTAGAAGGGTGCATTTTATAGGTGGAATAATTGACTCTGAAGTGTGGTTTATTGTCTGATAAGAGCACACCCGTGTTGCAAGTGTTTAATGTATTTTTATGCATAAGGGGTGTTTTGTTATCAAACAGTAAAACCTACATTTATTCCTTACATGTTATATAAAAGATCTCCTTTCAGTACAAGACACCACTCTTGTGTGTTCCAGTGTAAGACCACATATTTAATGAGCTTAGCTATTTCACAATAGATGCAAGTTCTTTGGTACCTTCTGTTTCTTTGTGCCACCTCCCATTCTGTTTGCAATTTCCAAAGGGAAGTTTTCTCCAGAGACACTCATTCAGTCTGTGCACATGTCATCAGGACTATCTACACTAAAACTTCTTTGCTTATTTGCACATTTGAATGTATGAAATAAAGGTATTGTAGTCCCTGCTGTCAAAAGACTTGCACTCTTAAATACAGTGTTAAGTGGCTGCTGGTGTTAATGTTTGATTAATTAATGTTTGATTAACTAGTGTGATAAAAAAAGCTTAGGCTTTTCTAAATCATGAACACTTGTAATGCTTTTTAATGATACACATTTTTCATGTTTCTTTTCCTCTGTAACACTGGGTTGGCCTGAAAAAAGTCCACGTGGATCAGTGCTCTACTTTGTCTTATCACATGGCAAGCATAACATGAGGGGAGCAGCATTGTCTTCTGTTTAGCAACCCACAACTTCCTGCAACCAGCAGCCAACTTCCTTGAGAAACATACTGGTTCACTGAACATTCAAAAATGCCCTTTGACCTCTTAACTTCATGTACTGAATGCATATTCATTTGACTCACTCTTCCCCTCTCATCTCTTACACCCATGTACTGTCACATCAGTGGTTACTACTTTTACTTTCAAAATACTAACCTAGAACATTACTCCATTTATTACTTTGCCGGTTAATGTTCAAACGCTGATGCCAATTTTGCACTGTTACTATACCTTAACAGTTTCCTGTCCTATCACATTAAACCCTACATGTTGATATATTCCTGCAATAAGGCCTACACACTACACTATTCAGTAACAGTCTTCAGTAGAACTAATATTAACTGGCAATTCAAATACACACAGAGCAGTTCAACATTAAGAGCACTGCTATTGTACCCTAAGCAATTTGGGTCCCATCTTCCTTGACTGGACAGCTTTTCAAAGTTAAAGGACATCTTCCACACACTGTGTCTGGAGCCTTAGGGGAGCACCATATAAAAGGGCAGTTACAGTATGAAAATATTCAGGGCTTTCTTGTTGCTGAAGTGTTCTCCTTTGGTGGGCACCGTGGTACTGTTACTCAGCTACTGATGCCACAAGGCTGAGCAGATATGGTTTCTGAGAAAAACTTGTATTTTTCTGACTGAAGTACTATGTATACTAGGAAATTAAATGTTTTAGACTGAATTTGCATTTCTAAAGGAGTTTTGATGTATAAATTATTTTGTAAACTTTTTATATAAAAGTTTCTATTTTTTGACTAAATTTTCCTACAAGTTATACAGGTTTATATGTTAGGGGAAGGATAATGTGCTTGAGGTGGCCTGTCAGTGATTTACTTACCTCATAACCACATGTTCACTACTTACTATTAAGAGATTCATTCAGGCATTGCTATCTGCTTTTGAAGTCTCATTCTTGGCTTAACCTATGGAGCATCTACAGGTCTCCACAGTTTTACCTTGCCATGTCTGCAAGAAAAAGAAAGTTATCAGGGAGTCTTTGGATGTCAGGCTAGTTCATATTGTGCCTCAGCTGCTCGTGGGTGACTCTGCTGTGGCCAGTCTTGGTTCCTCAAACTTCTCATCTTTTTTTACACGGCCCCTGTAGTGTAGCACCTGCAGACACAATAGACTGGGGAATATTCACTTTCTCTGTGACTGTAGAAATACCCTTGGTGGGTAAGGAAGAACCACTCTTGTCAGTTTCAGAAAGTTAGCTGGGCTGGAGATCTTGAACCAGGGGTAAGTATGCCTACTAAAGGTCATTTCTTTCCTGTGAGTTTCCCAGAAAAAAAGTGAACATAGTGAAAAGTGTTGCCTTCTCCTGTTACTATTTCTATGGACAAAAGATTTGTTGGGATAAAGAACTCATTTATACCTTTTACTTACTGACCATTTCTTTAGGTAAGAAAAGAATAAGAATTCTCTCTCTTTCCAACTGAGATTGCCAGTCAGAAGTGCACGCATTGTTGTAGGAGGGTTGTATTTCAGGAATTTCTTATCAATCTGATGATTCTGATTATGAAGACAGTAGTGTTTTAGACTTCCCTCTTAAGGATTTAACCTTTTTAGACTTTATCAAAGATAAATTAGGTTTTTCAGTGAGAGCGGAATGAAATTTATGTTGCTCAAGAAATGTATTATGATTTGTTACATTGGGACACGCCTAGGTCTGCAGCTATTCTTCCTATTTTGCCTGCCTTAGAGAATGTTATTCTCTGGTCTATCTAACAGACATCTCCCTGCCCCCAGTAAATCTGACAGGTTATACAGGATGTCTCAGTCTCATAAGTATTTGTTTTCTAACCCTAACATAGATTTAGTAGTGCTTTCTCTATCCAAAATTGCTTCTGTTAAACAGATTGCTGCTCAGACAAAAATGAAAAAACCTTTGACAAATTGGGAAAATTTGTATTCTACTTTAACTTTCAGAATTGTAAACTATCAAGGTCATATGTTAACTATTTTGCTTTTATCTTTTGAGAGCATCTTTGATTGTCTCTTTAATTTCTACTTTTTATGTTGCTAAGCGTGTTTCAAAGTGTGCTTAAGATGCTGCTGATACTTCTTCCAAAGCTGCTGTTTCTGAGTTGGTCATGAGAAGACTTGTTTGTCTTTGTTCTCAAACTCTTCCTGAAGATGTTCAAGCCAAATGCTAAATTCTTCCTTATGCAAGGGACTCCTGCTTAGCCCTTTTCAGCTGAGGTGCTTAAAAATGTGATGAAAGGGGAGAAGTTGATTCAAGGGAATACTCAACATTTCCAACCCTTTTGTTTCAAGGCAAATAAAAATGCCCCTTTCTCCTTAGCTCCCTTTTTCAATAGGCAATTCAAGCAGCAAAGTATTGTTCAAAAAGGATTTTAAAAAGCAATGGCAAGGACCCCCCCCCCAAAGGAAAGCCTCAAAGAATCAAGGACAGTTTTCCCAGTTAGTCTATTTGCCTGTTAAGTGCTCCCTCCTCACCCTGGCAAACTCTCCATATTCCTGTGATTTCATCTTACATGATGTCATCAGAGTGTTTCAGATCAATGGGTTCTAAATGGAATTCTGAAGGGGTATACTTAGCAATAGGAATCCCTCACTCCTTTCCAGGAGATTTCGTCTTGTCAGGTAAACCAAGTCTCTCTCTTCCCTTCAATTCTGAGTTATTTTTTTCATGAAGTAATAGAACCTGTGCCTACTTGCAAGATGGACAAAGAAAAACATTTTATTCAAGATTTTTCTGGCACCAAAGAGGGAAGAGAACTGGATGCTTATGCTAGACTCTGCCGTTCTAAATCTTTTTTTTTTCAAGAGTCCAAAGTTCAAAATGTTATCCCTTCGGTCCCTTTTGCCACATCTCCCTTTACTAGCTTTCATGGTAAAGTTAAACATAAAGGATTCCTACTATCATGCTTCCATTGACAAGCAGTTAAGGCATTTCTTAAGATCTTCTGTATCTGATTCACATTATCCAGTCTCTGTCTTACCTTTTGGACTTTGCACTGCACCAAGGGTATTTGCAAAGTGTCTGGCTCCAGTAATTACCTATTGAAGACTTCATGTTATTCACATATTTCCATATCTGGATGATTGTCATATCTTTGTAGTGTCTTTTCCAGTTGTCAAGATCTTTAACAACTGTTCAGAATCGTCTACCAGTCTAGGCTTTCAAATCAACTTTCAGAAATCGTCTGTCATCTCTTCTCTAAGAATTGTTTTTCTTGGGATATCTGTTACATTTTGCCCTGAAGGGAGTATCTCAAGATCAGGCATACCTCTCAACTGTACAGATTTTTGCAGAATGTCCAGATTTTTCCTTCATATTTTTGGTCCTTTTTCATAAAATTGTGGTTTTCTGTCAAATTAATGGCAAATCATTAAAGACTGAAGTTAGAAAATAACAACATCCATTTATGGTTCTGACTTCATACCCTTCAGAAAAGTCATGCTATGAACCTGTTATTCTATCAACTTTCTAAGTTTGTAAGAGCAATATTTAAAAATTGTCCTTATTTTCGGCCCTTTGTCCCACTTTTATTGATGGCTTTGTCCAGATTTCTTGCTTTATGAGGTTGAGAGGTATGAGATCAGGTTGTGGTTCAGGATGGGCAGTGAACCTTAGCTTCTATCCAGAATTTCTGTAGGTTTTGTATTAAATCCTTTCAAATCCTTAAAATAAGTCACTTTGATTTAGCATTTATTTAAAGAAGCTTTTTTGGATTAGATCTTTCATCTTATAGAGTTCTTCAGATCAGGAAAAACTGTAAGTTCTCAATTATTTGTGTTACTGTCTTCTGGCCTTTTTTATTTGTCTGTCAGAGTGCATTTGTCAGCCATTTCTGCTTAATGAGCCTTATATCCCCCTTTATGACAATCCCTAAGTTAATTAGTGTTGGAAAGGGATGCTGTCTATCCGGCCACCTAGAAAACCGGTAGCTCTTCCTTGGGGTCTTAACTTCGGGCTTCAAGAGCTTACTTTTTTCCATTTGAACCAGCCCATCAGGCTGATTTGCTTTGACTTCTGCTAGGAGATTATCTGAGTTGCATATACTAATGGTGAATCAACCCTACCTCATTTTTCACAAGGACAGTGTTTCCTGTAAAACTAATCCTTCTTTTATGCCTAAAGTGGTCTCAGAGTTTAACATGAGTCAGACTATTAATCTCCTGTTCTAACTTCCTGAACCCAAGAACAGGGGGGAAAAAGACTATTCATACTATAGATGTCCACAGACAGCTCAGATACTACCTAAACAAAACCTAAGCCTTCGGGAAAGATGACGAGGGTTTGTCTCCTATGAAGGTAAGAGGAATGGACAACCAGTGTTAAAGCAGATTATTTCCAGATTGTTGTATTCTGCATGTTCTGCATTACAGACCTCTCTGGTCTTGTGTCTTTCGGCTTTTCCCGGTTAGGGGTCGCCACAGTGGAACTCCGGTCCGCTAATGATTGGCAGTAGATTTTTACCTGCTGGCTTGCCGGGCCTAATGCACAACCTTCAACGAAGGAACACCCATTCATGCATTTCGCCACAGAAGACACTCTAACTGAGAATCGAAAGGGCAACGTCTAACTGTGAGGCGACAATGCTACCACAGCACCACCACAGTGTATTACAGACCTCTCTGGTGGATCTACTAAATGCCTACAATGTAAATAGCAACAATGTTACTCAATCTTGTTATGGCATAAATGTCTTAGAGCACTCATATGACTAGAAACAGAGGCAAGCTATTTCTGATTGAAATATCGCACTCAGATTTAAAGGTCAATTCCTTTAAAGACTATGTTGCCCAGTTATGGAATATTTTGCTTAATTTAATACTTTCTGCTCATCCTGTTTCACATTTTTATGCAGATTTTGAATCTTCTTAGACAGTATGCATGGGACTTAAGTTTAAGCCATAAATTTAAGGATATCAGTTCCTAGATAGTCTCTCAGTAAGGCTCAGAGCTTGTAACATCAGATTATTATAACACTGCAAGACTATAACCACTCAAAAGCACTTTTGTGTTTAAATGATTAGTGCTGAACACTTCAACATTAAGGCCTGCATGAACACATGTGTTTGTTTGCTGATCTCAACCAAAAATGGGAGGAGGGCTGTCACTTTAAACATAAACTGGTGTATAAATTAAGCAAGACAGCTTACGTCCTACTTGTGAAATGACTCTGGAATACATGTAAAACACTTAGCAGTAGAGATCGATGTTTATTATGCTGCTCACACCATGAAGGAATATCAGCACCCATCAACATTTTAACAACAAATACAATCCCCTGGATTCACTAATCTTCCATGCAGGACTCGTGTAGCCCTGCACGGAAGTGGCCGCTTATGAGCAGGACAGCAGCGCGCCATGCATATTAATGAAGGCCCTCTGCCCAACCTCCTAGGCATACACGGAGCGTGTACAAGTACAGGGGGCATGTCACAGAGCACTCAGTATAAACATGCCCCTGCAAAGTATAACAGCAGAAAGTGGAAATAAATGAGTGAGGCCGCTCATAAGCGTCTGCATATCCCCACCAACAGTCTCCCATGCATACAACAGCAACAAGACATAAAGATGAAAAGAAGAAACCCCCTTATTGTTGTCTAACGCTCTGAGTACAGCTAACTCTAGGTGCGCGGGTGTGCCCATTGCTCAGCCACGGTGAAAGCAGCCCAAAAGGCTGAAGAGGATAAAAAGGACGATATATGCAAATGAAGCATGTCAGCAATAGTGTAGAGGGCAGAGCGTTCGCCTAACGAGCAGGCATTACCAGTTCGAGCCCCAGTGCAGCACAGTCTATTTTACATGGCAAAGCATGGTATAAGCAATATTTGTAATGCAACACCCACTAAATAACATAATTTGTATGAACAGGAGTACTGCAGGAAATGCACATGGGAAGAGTCAGTATCATAATGAATAAGCCAGCAGTAAGCAGGCATAAGCACAGATAAGCAGTAGTAAGCATATATAAACACTAGTAAGCATGTGCAAGTGTGTTTGCGCTGGGTTAAGCACTGCCAACACAGATTAATCAAAGGAGAAGCTAACTGGTGGTAAGACACTGTGACCGGAAGTAAGCAGTGCTAACCTCTGCGCAAACCTGCTTACAACTGCTTGAAAGTGCCTTAAGCACACCGTATCCAATGGCCGGTGCTCTGCCCAGCAAAAAAACAAACAGCTTCTGCAAGTCCGGAACCCAGGACCATGCACACCATACACAAAACGATTTACCACTAAGTCATGCCAGATATGCAGAAATCGTATGTTGTCAGAAACATAACCCCAGCCCAGTCATGCAACAGTAGAGAAAATGAATATCTACAGCTAGTTGGGCATGTGTGTGCAAATATATCACTAGCTAAATGTATACAACATATCTATAGATGTAGTCACACAAACACACACACACACACACACATATATATATATATATATATGTATATATATATATATATATATATATATACCTACATATATATAAATATCCAGAGATATATGCATATATATACAAATATGAACAGATATACATGCAAATGCCGACAACACATATATATGTCAACATCTATATGTCCACATATATACGTCAAGTGACATATATGTACGCAGATATATGTCTCCGTAGGTATATACGGACATAGTTAGAAATATGTAAGCAAATATATATACCCACAGAGGTATATATGGCCAGACATCTGTAGATACCAATGGTAGATGAACAGAAACATGTATGTCCACATGCACCATCAATGGGCCTGAGGGGCCCCAAACAATATACATCATGTATGAATTTGCATACCCCCCGCCCAGCCAAACACGTCTGCCCTGCAATACACTACCAAGCTCATTGCATTATACATCTGTCACTGAACTTGGGAATTAAATTAGCTCTCTGTTATGTTTCACATGTCGACATCACATACCCCTCTCCCTTACCGACTAGGCAGGCTGAGTAGTACAGGCCCATCCAACCCAGGCCATCCCCAAGCCATACATGCATAACCCACAGTTCCACTTCCCCCCACCCGCAGCACACACACAGCCACCGTCCCTACCCTGGTTACCGACCTGTAGCTACCACACCACCACACATTGCCCCCACCCCCCCCTCGGGACCCATCCCGTATGATGTCCCGACCCAAGTATCCTAGATGTGGCACACGCCGTAGTCTATGGACATAGCCAGGGGTACCTATGTAACCCTGGGTGTAGACGAAGGTTGAATACCCAATGTTTGGGTTGTTCCACATGGGACGAATGTATTCCTGGTACTAACAATAGATTTCATGTGTGACTCTGTGTACACTAACGGATTTAGTTGTAGGTATCACAAAGCATACATGGCACACAAGGTTGGCCAGTATGTACGTGAAACACAGTATCCAGCAATACCAGTCAACATTACAGGATATGTAGCTAAATATGTAGAGATATATGTGTTTGTATATATACCCATAACTATATAGATATATACCTCCCCCTCTCCGTAGTACAAATGTATACATACATAGATAGACATATATATAAATACCCACATATAGATATATACATATGCAGACACCCATACATCCACATGTCGTTAGATATATATACATCAATATATATATATATATATATATATATATATATATATATATATATATATATTTGTGTGTGTGTGTGTGTGTGTGTGTAGATATACACAGATATATAGCTATGATATGATACAGCATTTAAGAATGACATATGGTCACAGGCTATGCCAATGGAGGTGAGGGACCCAATCAACAAATGTGTAGCACATAGCATGAACCCCCCCCCAGTCCGACAGGGGAAACATACAAACAAACAACCAAACAATGTAAACAATCCACTGCTCCCCAGACCACAGGCAGGATACAAACGGGGCGGGGGGGGCACAGTGGACCCGAGAAGCCTAATCTTGGAACAGAGACAGGAGCATCCCCTGACAATTGTCTTGTTATAGGAGGATGCCTGTGCGATGACCTATCAAGGCAAGGCGTGTACGTACCTGGACTACAAGGGTGGGAAAGCCTGATGACCCATGGGTCGAGACAATGTATGAGATGGGTCCCGTGAAGTGGAGAGTGGGCAGTGTGTAGTGGTGTGTTTAGACCCGACCTGCACCCAGAGTAAGGATGAGTGCTATAGAGGAGGTGCAGGTGGGGGAACTATGGGTATGTAATTATGGGTCTAGGCATGCAGGTGTTTGCTGGAGTGGTTCTATTCGGACTGCCCCAGGGATGTAAGAAAAGTGTTCATTGGGCAGAGCCGCCACCCAATGAGCAGCCACTCCTGCTATGAGTCCCACTGCAGCACAGTCTATTTTACATGGCAAAGTACGGTATAACCAGATGTATTTTTGCAAATCCCACTAAATAACACCAAAGAACACATGGTTGCAACAACCCACTGTAGGCATGTAAGCCGAACTACTTGGCATCACAAGGTATTATTGTTATCCCCAGCCCCACCCAGGGGTGTGAGTGTCCAAACCTATCTCCAAATGCAGTGTATATACACAGCTGTTGCCAGAGAAGAAATGGCCACCTGTGGATCTTCCCGACAGCCTACCTGCACATCCCTGGACATTCCCCCTACTATCTGCCCCTCTGTGTGCCCCATTAACACCACTTACCCATCGACCCCTGTTTCATTACTACTACTGGTCACAGTCACATGTAGGTGTCACCCTCTTCCCCAACTATATTGGCAGAATCTGGAACCCCCACCCACATGTATTACCTCAGCTGTCCCACATGACACATGTAAATAACACATGAAGGAACACCTCAAGCACACTTGGAGCAGCACATGCTCACCACCTGGTGAATCCCCCCCAACTAACACTCCATACCCCTAAACCAACTAGTGAAACCAACACCGCCTGTCCTGTCCATATACAAATCCCAACATCCTGCATACCTTCCCGATTGCTCCAACACCAATCATACCAATGGCTTATTATACAGTTACACCTCTAACAACCTACCTACTCCATCACTGTTCACTTCTACTCTAACACACAGGTATGGCATAACTAAACCTAACCTAAATACCTGAGTGTAAACTATCCAGAACCATTAAGATGGAATCACAGTTCACCTTAAACTGACCTATGTCAACAGTCATACCTGACATGTAAACCTGACCTTTGCATGTATAATACCATGTTAATGAGAACTAAGCATGAAGAATGTGGTACGTAGCCATGTTAAGTCTGTTACTCTCTATGAATGTGTACACCTCAGTACTACGTGTAATGTGTAGCTGGGGATTACTGTGGAGCTTCACTCCCCAGGCCACTGCTGACAATGGAGAAGCATCCAGTTGGATTGTCCCAAACAAAAAATGTGAACTAAATACATGAAGTAGTGCGGGGGTATGCTGCAGCAAGTGGGAGTATGCTTGTTTGGACAGCAGTAAGCAATTCCCACACTGGTTAAGCAGTGTAGAGGCCAACCAAGTGTAAGACGCCGTAACCAGAGGTCAGCAGATCTGAGCCGATCTGAGCCTCGTGCACACCAGTGCATTCCCGCCTACACTTCCTCTACAGTGCCTTAGGCCCTCTGTAGCCAACAGCTCTCATTGTGCCCATTAACAAAGTAACCTGCACTCCCGGGTTCAGACCCCCCCCACCCTGTACACTATAGTCTAAGTGAGCTACCACTAACGTATGGCAGATACACACTCAGCTGCTGCTATCACAAACATATCAACCAGCACAGTTATTCAAAAGTATAGGAAATGTATGTAGGTATGTAGATTAATACCAGCAAACATGTGCACAACGCTCAATCACAGTATTCTGAGCAGTCTATGTGTATCAATGAACTGTGCCTGTCCAAACATACTGTGAGAACAGTAGTCTTTCATAATACCGAAGAGAAGAATGAATAACGGTGCATGCCATGGGGGCGTGTGGGCATGCCTCATGCACAGAATGTTACACCTGGGGAGTTGATTCCGCAGAACCAGGAGATGAGGCTGGCCTGGTGTGTGAAAAAAACACTGCTTCCTGAACTCCTGGCAGGATGCTACCAGTGGGAGAAACAGTGTAGACCAGCAAAGTCTACCCGTGACACAACAACAGGTCTGTCCCTGGTGGGACGAACCAAACCTTGTGGGTCACATGGGTGTTTCCACCAGTATCATAGGAGGATCAAGGGAAGGCTCGAATGTACGTGGACTAAATGGATGAACAGCCTGCTGAAGCTTGGGATGAGACAGTATAATGGAGGAGTACGACATGTGCAGAGGGGAAATGTGTGGAGGTGTGGTATGGCTGGGCTAGCAACTGGGGAATGGATGGATGCTGTGTACATGGAACATGGGGGCCTGGGAAAGGGAGCATGGGTATGACATTAAGGCAGAAATAAGCAAATTAAGCAGAACTGCAATAGTGTAGTGGGCAGAGCATCCGACCAATGAGCAGGCATTTCTGGTTCGGGTCCTACTGTAGTACAGTCTATTTTACATGGCAAAGCACGTTATGAACAATATTTTTGTTGCAAGACCCACAAAATAACAGAAATATATGAAATGGAGTACCGCAAGATATGCACATGTGATGTATCAGTGTCAGTTGGAATAAGGCACTAGTAGGCAGGTTTGAGCACAAATAAGCAGTAGTAAGCATATATAAGTGTTTGTGCAGGGGTAAGCATTACCTACACAGTAAGCAAAGTAGAAGCTAACTGAGTGTTAGAAACTGTAACCACAGGTTAGCAGTGCTTAGCTCCGCACAAACCCACACACACCCTCGTACAACTGCTTTAATATGCCATAATCACAATGTGCCCAATGGCCCATGTTCTGGCCAGCAACAAAATAAACAGCTCCTGCAGGGCTCGAACCAAGGACCCTGCACACCATAGACAAAGGGATTTACCTCTAAGCCATGACAGATAAAAATGAAGTAGATGTTGTCAGAAACATATCATCCACTCCAGTCATGCAACAGCACAGAAAATGTATACCTACAGCTAGATGGACGTGTGTGTGCAAATATATTACTATCTAAATGGATACAACATATCTATAGTTGTAGTTATATATATATATATATATATATATATATATATATATATATATATATAAAAGAAATAGCCAGAGATATATATATATATATATATATATATATATATATATATATATATATATATATATATATATATACAAAGATATGCACTGATATACATGAAAATGTCGACAACTACACATATATATGTCAACATCTATATGTCCACATATACACAGCAAGTTACCTGTATGCAGATATATGTCTCCGTAGGTATATGCGGACATAGTTAGAAATATGTCATCAAATATATATATATATATATATATATATATATATATATATATATATATATATATATATATATATACCCACAGAGATATATATGGCCAGACATCTGTAGATAGCTATGGTAGATTAACAGACACATATGTCCACATGCACCGTGAATGGGCTTGAGAGGTCCCAAACAATATATGTCACGTACGAACTGGCATACCCCCCCTGCCCAGCCAAACATGTCCGCCCTGCAATACACTACCAAGCTCATTGTATTGTACGTGTGTCATTGAAATATGGATTTAAACAGCCCTCTAATGTTTCACATGTTGACATCTTATCCCCCTCTCCCCCACCCACTAGGTGGGCCGAGCAGTACAGGCCCATCCAACCAAGGCCATCCCCGACCCATACATTCATTACCCATAGTTCCGTTTCCCCCCACCCACTGCACACACACAGCCACCATCCCTACCCTGGTTACCGGCCTGTAGCTACCACACCACCACACATAGCACCCCCCCCCCTCAGGACCCATCCCTTATGTTGTCTCGACCCACGTATCCTAGGTCTGGCACACGCTGTAGTCCATGCACATAGCCATGGGTACCTATGTAACTATGGTTGTAGATGAAAGTTGTATACCCAATGTTCGGGCTGTTCCAAATGGGACGAATGATTACCTGGTACTAAAAATCAATTTCATGTGTGAATCTGTGTACACTAATGGATTTAGCTGTAAGTGCCGCAAAGCATACGTGGCACACAAGGATGGCCGTTATTCACACGAAACACAGTACCCAGCAATAACAGGCAACATTACAGGATATGTAGCTAAATATGTAGAGGTATGTGTGTGTATATATACCCATAATTACATGGAGATATACCTCTCCCTCTCTGTAGTACAAATGTACACATACATAGACAGACATATATATAAATACCCACGTATAGATATATACATATGCAGACACCCATACATCCATATGTCATTAGATATATATACAGCAATATATATATATATATATATATATATATATATATATATATATATATATGTATACATATATATATATATATATATATATATATATATATATATATATATATATATATATATATATATATATATATATATATATATATATATATATATATATATATATATATATATATATATATATAGATATATATATATATATATAGATATATATATAGATATAGATATATATGTGTGTAGATATACATATATATATATATATATATATATATATATATATATATATATATATATATATAAAGTGTGTGTGTGTGTTTGTGTAAATATACACATATATATAGCTAGAATAGGATACAGCAGTTAAGAATTACATATGTTCACAGGCCGTGCCAATGGGGGTGAGGGGCCTAATCAACAAACGTTTAACATGTAGCATCAACCCCCTCCCCCAGCTAGACAGGTGAAACATACAAACACACAATAAAAGTAAACAAACCACTGCTTCCCAGACTACAGGCAGGATACTACCAGTGAGAAAGACCCGCCAAGTCTAATCTTGAAACAAAGACAAGAATGTCCCTTGTGGGACAACCCAAAAATTCTATGCATATTTGGGTTTCCAGGCATTACACAGATGTCCAATGGCAGGGCATGCATGTTCTTGGACTACAAGGTTGGGGAAGCCTGATGATCCATGGGGCGAGACAACATATGTGATGGGTCCTGAGAAGTGGGGTTTGAGCAGTATGTACTGGTGTGGCCAGACCCGACCTGCACCCAGAGTAAGGAAGAGTGCTGAAGAGGAGGTATGGGTGGGGAACTATGGGTATGTAATTATGGGCCTAGGTGTGCAGGTGCTGGCTGGAGCGGTTCTATGTGGACTGCCCCAGGGATGTAAGCAATAGTGTGCATTGCGCAGACCTGACACCTAACGAGCAGCCACACCCGGTACGAGTCCCACAGCAGCAATGTCTAATTTACAGGGCAAAGGGTGGAATAACCAGATGTGTTGTTGCAAACCCACTAAATGACACCAAAGAACACATGGTCGCAACACCCTACTGTAGGCATGTAAGCTGAACTAATTGGCATCACAAGGTATTATTGCTGTCCTCACCCCCACCCAAGGGTGTGAGTGTCCAGACCTACCCCCACATGCAGGGTATATACACAGTTGTCACTGTAGAAGAAATGGCCAGCTGTGGTCCTTCCCGTCAGCCGTCCTGCACATCCCCGGACATGTCCCCTACTATCAGCCCCTCTGTGTGGCCCAATAACACCACTTCCTATCGACCCCTGTTTCATTCATAATAATGTTCACAGTCACAAGTAGGTGACACCCTCCACACAACTATATTGGCAGAATCTGGAACCCCCAACCCAGGTATATTATCGCAGCTGTCCCAGACTACACATGTAAATAACACATGAAAGGAAACCTCAAGCACACTTGGATCACCACCTGCTCACCACCTGGTGAAGTCCACCACCCCCCAAATAACACTCCATACCCCTACACCAACTACTGGCACTGACACCTCCTGTCCTGTCTTACATACATATCCCAACACCCTGCAAACCTGCACTACTACTCCCCCACCAATCAGTCTAATGGCCTACTATACAGTTAAAATGTTCCCCTTTCCACCTACCCACCTACACCTTCACTATTCACATCTACTCTACAACACAGGTATGGCATAACTAAACCTAACCCGAATACCTGAGTGTAACCTATCCAGAACTGCTAAACTGGAATCCCACTTCACCTTACACTGACCGTCGTGAACAGTCATACCTGACATGTACATCTGACTTAAGCATGTATAATACTGACATGTACATGAAGTAGCACGGGGGTATGCAGCAGCAAGCGTGAGTATGCCTGTTTGGGCAGTGGTAAGCAATGCCCACACTGGTTAAGCAATGTGGAGGCCAACCCAGTGTAAGACGCTGTAACCGGAGGTCTGCAAGTCTGAGCCTCGTGCACACCAGAGCATACCCGCCTACACTTCCCCCGCAGTGCCTTAGGCATGCTGTAGCCCATAGCCCTTGTCATGGCCAGTAACAACATAATCAGCACTCCCAGGTCCCCCCCTGCACACTATAGTCCAAGTGAGTTACCACAAAGGCATGGCAGATATACAATCAGCTGCTGTTATCACAAACATATCATCCGGCACAGTCAGTCAACAGTATTGGAAATGTATGTGTGTATGTGCATTAATACTAGCAAAGATGTGCACAGTGATCAGTCACAGTATTCCGAGCAGTCTATGAGTATCAATGAACAGTGCCTGTCCACGCATACTGTGAGAACAGTAGCATGTATAATACTGAAAAGAGGAATGGAAAACAGGACAAGCTGTCGGGGCTTGTTTCATCCGCGGAAGCGGGAGATGAGGCTGGTCTGGTGTGTGAGCAAACCACTGCTTCTCAAAACCCTGGTAGGATGCTACCAGTGGGAGAAACAGTGTAGACCAGCAAAGTCTACTTGTGACACAACAACAGTTCCGTCCCTAGCGGGATGAACCAGACTTTGTGGGTCACAATGATGTTTCCACCAATATCGGAGGAGGAGGGAAGGCTCGAACGTACGTGGACTAAACGGATGAAGAGCTTGCAGAAGGTTGAATCGAGACAGTAAAATGTAGGAGTACTGAGATGTGCAGAGAGGGGAATGTGTGGAGGTGTGGTATGGCAGGGCTAGCAACTGGAGAATGGATGGATTCTGTGTGCTTGGTGCTCGGGGGCCGGGGAAAGGGAGCATGGGTATGACATTAAGGTAGACATATGCAAATTAAGCAGAACTGTAATAGTGTAGTGGGCAGAGCATCCGCCTAATGTGCACGCATTCCCGGTTCAAGTCCCACTGCAGCACATTCTATTTTCTGTGTGAAATCGGTATAACAACATCGTTTTGCTGTATAACCTACTAAATGATATTTACATTTGAACAAGAGTACCACATTACATATAGACCCACTCACTATTCAAAGGACATGAGATGACACACAGATATGTATACACAAACAACCTTTAATGGTGTATTTTACAATAATGTATGCCATTACCAACAGTACATAGATCTGGACTTATTTAATCAGTGAGGAATGCAAGGCCCACACAGAAAAGTAGATGCAGACAGTGCAGATATATAACATACTATGCTGTCCAGGCCAAGCACATCAATTTGTACAACTGTAGACAAAGGATTTGCCATCAAGACAGGTAACAATAAACAATAACAGATGTAGTTCAGCAGCCGTCAGTTACACCCTGTCGTCAAGGCCTAGGGTGACTTCTATTACCTGTGATAATGTCTGTGTATCTGTCACATGTATGGACCCTGACCAACAAATGTCGTGGGAGTCCACGATATGACTGGGATGATAGCAGGAATGCTAGCAGTAAATTATGATAGGCCAATACCGAACAACCCCTAACTGTATCACAGCAGGACAAAGCCAGCCATATATGTAGAGGACAGAGGCAGGAACACAGGGTCATGCTCGTAATATTGCTGTTACACACACTGCAAATTGCTGGTGTTACAGGATTCATTGCAACATACCCTTATGCAGGAATAACACATCAGGAACACAACTGGAAGTAGCCATGTACTGATAGCATGCAACAGACAAATTGCCGGGGATATATCTAGGACAAGACCTGTGTGGTGATCAGGCAAAAGAAAACAGACAATCCACTGGCCATCATGTGGATAGGCTCACTATTGAGACCTATGCAGACAGACTGCATTCCATCCTAAACTACAATGTACATGCAAACACTGCAAGACCAGCAATATACAATGTGCATAACAACACTACTCACTCTGTCTGTAGGTCTGGGACTTCTTAAGATTGTGCACTGCTGCCCACATACCGGAAGGATGTCCTCCATACTGGAAAGGCGAAGGGACAATGCCTACATGAGTAAGCAATTTATAGTACTGGGTTGCCGTGACAATGGTTAACTGAATCACTACACAGCAGGCTGCACGCAGTCAGCAACTGTTGCACACTGACTGGTGCAGAGCCCATCACTTGATCATGTGCATCAGCTACAATGCTGAAACCCATTCAAACCAACTAATTTGCTCTACTGGAGAGGGAGAGAGACACAGAGAGAGAGAGAAGAAAAAAAAATTTATAAAACGAAACTCACACAGTGGGAAACAAATACCTGCAAGCCACAACCGGGAAAGTGTCACACCCGTCCAAAGAATAAAAGGTATGTAAAATATAACTGTATGTAATTTAATGTAGTATGTAGTATAGATTAATAGGATATATGATGTAGAATGTTTGATATGTGCCATCTGTAGTTGTCCCTGTAACGATGTGCCGCTGTGCACCTGCTCTGGACAATACTGTCTGACCTTGTAAGCAGCGGGACATACCCGCCAACTGTGCAGATCAGCAATGAATGACAAAGATGTCAGCCATAATATCTGTGTATATGTTAGTGTGGACAATAGTTGGTGGTGGATGTACTGCCATCATGATAGACACATGGGTGTCAGAGCACACCACTTGCAGGACAGTCAAGTTAATGTGCAATGTAGCATGCACAAATGCCATAGGTGTGTAATAGGCGTACCAGCAATCTCACACCACATTTACCACCCTAAATAGTCTGTGTTCACATGTGGCACCTGTCTGTGTTGCAGCAAGGAAGAACAGTGCAGCTTGAATGAAAGACAGTTACAGAATGCGGACCAGATGTCTGTAGGCACTCCACATATCTGTGTGATACAGAATGTGATGTGTATGTGTACAGATACGAACACTCATATAGACATAGGTATATCAACAATGTACAACATATATCTACACATATATGTGCATAGATGTATATTTATACACGTATGTATATATATATATATATCTATAGTGGCACTGACAACAGGCCAGCAAAGATAAGTGTCCCCACAGGGAGCATGGCTACAAACACATAGCACAAAGCGTGGCACATACACAGCACAAAGCTTGGTACAATACTACATATGTCCCAATGGTAGGTAAGCAGCTGACATAACAATTGCAGTTTGTGAACAGTTTGTTGTAGCTGATATGGTGGGGGGAGACAAATATGTGTATTAAGAACTAAGGTAACCCTGCTGTATGGGTGGCTCAGACCTGTTTCCATCCTTATGTCTTCCAGGGAAACATGTTGCATAGTCGTCTTTCCACGTACAGCGTCGCTGAAACAGAGATCATTATTGACCACCTAGTACAGCACTACATACTGCTGTTTGGCCAGACAGCCCACGACCAGCTGGAGAGGACCGTCTTGTGGAACGAGCTAGTCCACAGGGTCAATGATGTTGGGCTGCATAACTGCAGCTATGAGCATGTCCGGCATCATTGCACCGACCTGCTTTGCCTTATATGTCATCGTGCAGCTGCCGTAAGGGGGACCACCTCACAATGGGGGGGGCAACCTGCCCATCCACCCCTCACCCGTGTGGAGGAGCTTATCAGCAGCCTTGTGCCGCCTGTCTGCCTGCAGCATCAACACCTGGCAGGCACATCTTGGAGGTGGGTGCCAACAACACACCACTCGTGTGCATGCATATACATCTGAAAAGGTACATCATGCAAAACTGAGATGTCATATACATAGTTTGCTGCTGTGGAGTAGTAATAAACAGTTGTGTATAAGCTGTTATAATGTGTAATTCTACTGTTGATGTAACGTAATGCTGCACTCACCTTTTATGAATGCCACAGCTGTGGCCACTGACATCAACTTTCTCACATTCTTGTGTAGGTCCCTCCAGGTTACCACCACAGCAGCAGCCCATAGCCAGTGAGTATGGTTCGTGATCATGCATGATGATAAACTGGGCATGTAATAGGTATGGGATATCCCTCATGCACATGTCTAACACACCTACCCATACTGCATGCTGTACACGTTCACGTTTTGTTGCTGTGAAATGCACTGCATCACAGTAGAGACCATGCTGGGGTATCGGAAGGGTACAACAGACATATGTAAGATAACTAACATCCTGTCAATGTGCAATGTGTCCACAGGGATGTGACGTGTGGCAGGACACACGGCCTACAGTAGGGACATGTGTGACTCAACACCACTATGGCTGTAGCTGCACACAATCAGGTTAAGTAAACATTGCAGATGTAACCCTGACCCCACAGCACTCGTGACAGCAGTGTGTGCACTCCAAGGGATGTGCAGATGAGTAGACATTGCAACCATACAGAGGTCTAGGACATGTGTAGGGCACCGCTCACAGCCATGGTAAGGTCCGCTGGTTGTCAGTGTAATAGTCATGTACTGGTCATACATGCACTGCTGATGTTTTGATCTGTAACGCAGACATCAGGCATCCACAACTGATAGCTGTTCACATATCATCCCAGGTATGAATTGCTACAACACATAGGGGCTGTGAGCATTGGAGCTGACATAACCGACACAGTACTACAGATGCATCAATGGTTTCTACATCTCCAAGGTATGGTGCACAGTACAAGGCAGGGTGCGGAACAGGTCCACAGTAACACTTTGTACATGGGTGCAGTGTTAACATGGAGAAGGGCCATCACCTACCAACAAAGCCCATACCTCACACATATGTATACTTGATGTCACTATAGTTGCACTGCATGCTGTTGAGGTCCATATGTAATGCATGTTGACAGAAGGCTAATGGGAGGACTGCGTGTAAAAATGTGCAATTCCATATGTAGGAGTGTGGGGTGTGTGTGTGTGTCTCGGTTGTGTTCATAAGTGCAGTCTAGTGGAGTGTGGATGATGAATGTCAGATGTGTGTGTGTACGTGTGTGTGTCCATGTATGCACAGGTGATAGTGGGATTGACCACATGGCAGTACTTCCCCTTGGGATTGTGCTGTACATGGAGTGAGACATGGGACACCAGGACAACCTGTCAGATATGTGAACACATGACAGCTGATAGCATAACAAGGCCTGTATCATGGAGCATGCATTGGGAGGTGCAGTACATACCAGGTATACACATCATATTGCCAGCAGTGGATAGGTAACCGGCTACCCACATATGCAGCACTACAATGCAATGGGGAATTACCACAGCACATCAGTGAGTGTATCCAGGTAGTACTGTTGTCCACATGATGGGTCACTTATGCAGCAGATGTGGCATGGACTGAGCAAGACTGTAGTATGAGGCTCTGGTGTGTGACATATGTAGTGAATGTAGCAGCCCCAACCATATAGGGGCCTCGTACACCATTACTGCCCATACACAGGGTAATACAGGGTGACAGCAGTGAGGCCATGTACAACCTATTCCACCCAAGTCAGGGAGGCAATGGAGTAACAGGTCAGGTGTGGTAACCACATGTGTAGGCATGGAGAGGAATGATATGTTTATGGGCTGTAGTGATGTGTGTATATTAGCAAGTGCCATGCAGGATGGGGAACATATGTAACTGACTGTGGGACTGTCAGTAAACACAGGGAAAATTAGGTAGTAAGGTGGCTGCCAGTGTGAGTGTGTGTGAGTGTGTGTACTGTTATGCAATGCTGTACAGGTCTTAACATGTGTATTTGTTTCCCCCACAGGTGGCGAGGTGGGTCAGGGTCCCTCCTGCATGCAAACTGAGGTAGATGTCCCTACAGACATCGATGATGATGAAAGTACAAGTGAGGCGCAGGTGGGGTTGTCAGAGGCCGACACTGCACCAACATGTGTCATCACCCTCCTAGCCACCCCAAGCCCGCATACAGTTACAGTGCCCCTACAAACCCTATCACATGTGGCCATAGTAGAGGGACATTTCGTGCTTGGTGGCAATGACCAGGAAAGTGTGGTGTCCATGCCAACTGTGTCGGGTCATAGTCGGCATAGCCAGATGTCCAGAAGGCCACCTCATCGACAGATGTACCATGGTGCTCATGGGAGGACCACAGGTCGTCATGCCCCTGGCAGAGTTGCCACAACTGGTACCACCAGGAGCATGTTTCAGGCCATAATGGAGACACAGGCACGTATGGAAATGCGCACCAGACAGGTTCTGAGGCTGCAGAGATCTGCTTTTGTAGCTGTAAGTGGCAACCTCCATGAACTCGCTGGTGTCTTTCGTGACTATACTGAGGTCATGGATAGACGGTGGGGTGAGATGGTTGGCCTTCTTGACCATGGTATGTCTGTGCTAGAATGTGTGGTGGGAGTGGTGCGACGGCCGCATGATGTAGGCCAGAGACACCAGCAGTGGGCGGTTAATATGGATGTGCCAGGACACACAGCCACTCCTGTAGTGGCAGTACCAGCCCCAGCACACCACAGGGGCTACTGTCCACACCACAACACAGCAGGCCTTGTGCACATGGCCCTGGCCAGTCCCAGGTGGGATATGGTTCCAGTGGACATATGTCATCATCAGGGGAGAGTAGCACCTCAAGGTCTATACCTGCACATGCCCATGGAAACCCTGGCAGACACAGTCAGCGTGTCCGTGGCCAGAGGCAGTGAAATGCACACCCTGCCAGGTATGGTCTGCAGCTGTCCAACATTACCAGTATAGGGCAGCCACATGGTGGAACTGTGTGCATGCATACCCACACACTATGCAACCACACCTAGGGTGATCCCATATCGACATACCACATCACCACGCCCCAATTAAGGAACCACATCCCTCACCCACACACATGGTGACACATGTTTTAACCACCCTCGGCCTCTGGCACACCTGCAACACACCTTGTGCATATGATGATACCTGTGCCACATCCCTGTCATCCATAACATCAATGCAGGGACAGGCTAACATGGTTCTGATGCACACGGTGACTGTAATGGAGTGCCACAATGTACCGCAGTGTAGAATGTAGTCAGGGGTAATGTGTACTGCATACATGTCAAGTAGTGTAGCCATGCAGCTAAGATGACTTTCACACACCCCGTGCATATGATGATACCCGTGCCACATCCCTGTCATCCATAACATCGATGCTGGGACAGGCTAATATGGTTCTGATGCACACGATGACTGTGATAGAGTGCCGCAATGTACTGCAGTGTAGAATTTAGTCAGGGGTAATGTGCACTGCATACGTGTCAGGTAGTGTAGCCATGCAGCTATGATGCATCTCAGCTGTTGGTAACACCAATTGATATCCCCATACTGTCATCCATTTGTGCTGTAGGTATACATGTGTCAGCAGGAGGATGGTCCGTAGTCATATTCCACAAGGGTATGACAGTGTGGTGACACCATGGCCGTGACATATGTGGTGTACAGTTGCACACATGCCCCAGGTATGTATAACAGTTATTGGCCGTGCAAACTTGACCGGTGGCCTACTGGTACAGGTATAATCTGCACCCTTATGTCAACCCATCCACATACACACACATCCTTACTTGGCGACACTGTGTCTAGACCCCAACCCAGGGATGTAGTGCTACTGAACTGTGTGGCTGTCATTGCACACACGACACCATCTGTAGGGTGAGGTGTGTACCAGGTCACGTGCTACATGCAGACTATCCACAGACATGTACAATATGGTAATGGGGGATGTAATGTTTGTATATGGAGAATACATAGTGTGTCATACCATCATATACACATTGACTGACACAGAACAGGTAGACACACATCTTAGAGACCTGGTTGTATAGTTGCTAACTAACTAGTCCATGTGTCCAATGTGTTACAGGTAGGCTGCACACAGCACATGTGTAACTGGGCTGTATCCTGCTATCTGTTACCTGTATGGGTGATGGTGACATTGGCCACCTGAGAGTGGTACGTGGGACATATACCAGGTGTACGATGGTGTAAAGGCAGTGTACACAGCACCCACATCCCCCACTGGATATTGTACACACTAGAACCCATCTTGATACTCTGACATACCCACTATCACACATTGGCCATGATGCAAAAACAACCCATTGCATATCACAACAGTGGTACCACAGGGATATGCATGTGATGCACACACCACAGGCATAGTAGGGTGTTGCATTGCATTGCCACACCTATGGGCAACAACAACAATATCCATACTACTGTGTGGCAATGTGTATCATAATAAGAGTATGTGGACTCGGACTGGTGTACTCTACAGATATGCATACATGCACACATACACACACATGGCAGACCTCAATGGAATTCCCATGCCTACCGACCCATTGATACAACATTGTTGTGCTGGTACTGCAAGGCACATGTAGCTGTTAGGGAGAGGAGTGTAACAGGATACATGTTATGTTAATGAGGTTGAGAGGCACCACACACTATACGAGTTGTACAAATAGGCATCCCCCCAGCCAGACATGTCCACCCTGCAATACACTACCAAGTGTTGGAGATCCCATAACCAGGGCCAGTGACAACATGGGCACACAATGTTACCCGTACTACATCCCACCTGTATGATGTCAGGTTGGTATTGGTAACATATCATGCAGTACAGTCTAGCTCCCATGGGGAATGTATTATGTGGAAGCCATCAACATTACCAGGCATCAGATACACAGACACATATATGCAGATACAGGTATACATATTTATATATATATATATATATATATATATATATATATATATATATATATATATATGTGTGTGTGTGTGTGTGTACATATACATGTGACTACACATACAAATGCAGTTATATGTACAGTATGATACATAAGTGGTAGGTGCACACAATATGGAAAAGCCACTATGCCTACAGTAGACCCCTGAACAACTGGACACTGTATGTGCCACCCATACAAATGACAATCGTTGCCTGTAGCATACACCCACAGAGATGTCATAGGTAAAACAACACCCACAGGTTTGCAGACATGAAAACCTTTCATCGTGTACTATTACAGTTCTACATGCCATGCCATATAGCTGTTCAGACATTGACAACTATATCAACAGAGTGATGCTACAGTGGACCAGTCATACAGTAGGCTGGAAAGGTTCACAGCTGCTGCTGTCCAGGCCAAGCCATTCACATTGTGCAATAGGAAAGACACACTGGGCCACAGGATACCTAACAATCAACAGTATGTACTCCAGGTGTGTAGTTCAGCAGCCTCCATCTACACACTGTATAAACACAGTAGGCGGTATAGACGTCATATAACCACATGGGTTGTAACTGCTACATAACATGGCATAACTGACACCATCATGAGCACACCAACACACAGAACAGTTTGTATGGCAGGGGGCAGATGCCCTACAGTACCCAGATCCATGTCAGTAATGTGTATATAGGTGAAGTATATGGTACTGTACATCCAGGTACCTTAAGGCAGCTCAGCCCTGATACCCCCACATTTTGTTGCAGCCTAGGTCATTTCTGGTACTCCCCCCTAGACTCAATAATACAGGGCCATATACCACTGTTACATACACTGGGCTCTGCAGTGTATGAGGGCACACATGTATTGTGTAGGTGACACCCACACATATATGGCCCTAGACTCACCATATGTGTGGGGGTTACAACAGCAGTGGACTGATGGCAGACATGGCAGTGTGTTATACTCCCAGCCCACTATGGGTCAACCACCGACATCATGATATATGTGTAAAGCTTGGTATGTAGGTGATGGACAGAGGCTGGAATACAGGCACATATGTGGACAACTGTTGTCATACACTACGCGAGGTGCAGGTGTTACAGGATAGTCTGTAACATACCCTTAGTCAGGGAATTGATGGTTGCGGCGGTCATGGATGTAGCCATGTACCGGTAACACATAACACACACAATACCAGTGTATTATCTGACACAAGACCTGTGTGGTGGACAGACAAGACATGATAGGCACAGCTCTGGCTGGCATGAGGGTAGGCCCACAGTTGTGTGCTATGCAGATGGACTGCATTCCATGGCAAACTAGTATGTACACCCACACCCTGTAATACCAGTACTGTACAAAGCATAACACAACTCCACTTGCAGTCTGTCTGTACTTCCAGATCCTCCTACAAATATGTGGTTGCTCTGAGTGTGCCAGTCCTCCTGTATGGGGTATTGCTACATGCTGTCGGTAGCACTGCTGCCCACACACAGGATGGATGTCCATCACACAGGAGATGTAATGGGACCAAGCACACATGATGTGGGAATCTATAGTGGGTGGTTGCCATGACTGTGTTAATTGGGTGTAGTACACATGTGTAATCGTATATCTGGCTATCTGGATATGTATATGTATGTATATTCCCACCATATGTCCTGGACATGAAGTGTAGGCCAACCCCAGCCCGTATGTTCCCAATATCGTAGTTGCAGAGGATGTCAGGTATGTTTAGCAGGTATACTAGTAGACTATTGCTACTGTCATTGGGATTGTCTTAACAGACATAGTGTGTGTGGGAGGTCACATCTGCTCATAACATGTGTGCCACTGGCTACTGAATGTCATCCAAAGGACATCAGTGTACAGTACCGCTGCTAGCACATAATACCACTGTGGACTGCAGCAGAGATATTGGCCAATATATGTGGAGGGTCTGACACAGTCTGTACAGGCCAGAGGTATACACATAAGCCCTAAGTGCTATACATGTGTACCATGCCTGACAATATGGATGTGGATGGCCATGTAGATGGGTATAACAGATAACAACTGGTATATGATGTCCACCACAGGTCATGCATTCAAATACCCCTGCCTGGCCTGTAACGGTATGACCGCTGGTACAGGGGTGCCATGGCCACATACTACACAATAGGTATTGACATACATCTGCACTGCATCCCACTGCCCTGTCTGACATACATGACTTTTAGGGGAGGTCCGGCAGCGGGACATCTGGCTAGTATCTGCACATGACATCCCACTGGGTAGGTACACTCAGCTGCTAGACATGTCACAATGCACTGTGCAGGCTGCAGGCAGACTGGCTTAACACTGGCCTACACCTCCCAAGGGGGAATGCACATGCACCTGCATATAAAGCAGGCTCAACAGGCATGTCACAGCACACGGTAAGATACACCTGTGTGACAGTGCATATCCACAACCAATGTGATCACAGCCACATATGGTTAGCTTGCATGTTATTACAGTATATGGACTATGTGTTTGACACTATCCTCATATGTGCCACTCACAGACTGACTCTACATATACTGGCCTGCTACACAGTTTGGTCTGGTGGCTGTCTGTGGTATGGGATATGTGTGTTTATGGCCCTACAAACATGTACGTCACTACAGTACCATAAAATGGGGCAGCATGTAACTTCTGATAGTAGGGGAACTAGAACAATGTCATGTACCACAGTCTGTACACAGGCTAAGGTACATATCAACACTACACACACTGTCGACATTCACCATAGGTGCACAGACCTCAGTACTGTACAAACATCCACAGAATGTGCAGGTAATGTCATGTAATGTATCCCCTACTGTACATAACATGTGTAGCAGTCAGATATATCAGTGGCTTCTTCTCAGGTATGATGCCACAAAGTATGGTGTACAGCACATATGCACCACTTCATGCACGACATATGTACAAAGGTTGACAGAGGTGTGGCTGTGAGCACATACACAAGGCCAATATTGACATGTTGCTGTGATAACCACATACATTTACTATTTTTACAGGGTTGCTGCAACACATGTCCTTTGATGGATATGACGTCTGTGACTACCACAGCTTTTTCTATCTACTGACTGCAATCCTCATACTACCTTCAGCAGTCGACAGCTAGATGCTCTGTGGGTGACACATGCAACCACAGACACAACACTGCCCAGGCTGCAGATGACCCTGCAGATGGAAATTCACCATCAACATGGAACTGACATGGCAGGCATTGAGACATGTACAACAACCATATCCACACAAACACTGTGAAAGCAACATTACTCCAAATGCAGTATAATTGCACTTACAGTCTCCTCCTGTTTGTTGCACTGTTTCCACAGTGTATGTTGTTAGAGGTACACCACAATCCATCTGAGATGCTGTTTGGCACAAGACAGATCTAGTTCCTGCTCACAGTTGGTGAAAAGGGCCAACACCACCATGATGTTCCTAGGTATTGGAGTGTGTTTCCATACAATTCACTATGGGTCTGTTACCACAGCTGTTTCACATGCAATCAAATAGGGGAGGGCTGCGATTCGTGCAGAGGCCATAAGCTGATCATGAGCATTACTTACATTACACATGCTGCTGCCTAATCAAAACAGGTGTAGGTCTCCACGTCCACCTGAGAGTGGGTAGGGGATGCAGACAGAGGCAAATATGTGTCAGGGAGGGGTGGGAGAGTACGACTGAAGCATATTTGTGTCACACACCTAGCAGCACAGGGTATCAAACCCCTGACAACTATGTAGTGCTAGAACAGTTCGCTGCAATTATTGAACGCGCTACATGGGTTACCTGTTGTGGAGCACTCAGAACATAAATGTGATGGTGAGTGACATCTGCAACAGGGATTACAGTAGCTGTATGGTAGGTGACATACACATGCCTGTCGGCATGAACAGGTGCCAACGTCAACACAGCCACATCCTCACAAGGACACACACACACATTGACACACGTGGCAGGGCCAGGTGTACAACTCATTGGTTGTGGAATTGCCACATCACATCACTGTGTGGGTATCCCATGTACTACGCAGGTAATACGGGGGCTGTACGGGTGAAGGGTATGGGAAGGTGTCTGACATCAGACAGCATGCTGCAGTATGCCCATGGGGGTTGTAGGGAGTGTGGATGTGAACAGCTGCAGAATGCAACATGCACACAAACACACAGGGTGCCACTACTGACATGCATGGGTGCATGTCTGCACAGGTGTGTGGTGTTCAACTGCACCAGACGGCTGTCCAAGGCTAGACGATGGGTGTACCTTGGCATCAGGCCACATGATGATGGTCTGCATTGTGGCTCAGGGATGTAGTGTCTGCATTTGCCCACACAGGCGGGTATTGTATCCCCCATCTGGTCACCTGGGTGACTACTGTGTGTGGGCAATGCTGTGCATCGCTTGCCATGTCTGTGTTCCTTCGTCCATGACATGGACAGCATCTGGATGTGCACACCTCCCCCATGCATGTACAGTGACATGTGGAACTTTACCTGGGGTGTCTGACCCATGTTGTGATCACAGATTGTCATCAGATGAGCCAGTCCTGGCCACCTGTGGTGGGAGCTGGTAATGGCCAGCAGCTTTACCCTGCACCTACATGGAGTGCATGCTATCAGCATTCCTTGGTGTCAGTGGCATCTGTCCATATGGGCATGTTGTCAGGCATGGTATGTCCGTTGTGGGTCATATGCGATGGCACCACAGGTGGTGCAGTTGTCCATTGGGGAATGGGGGGGGTGCACTGTCTGCACGTATGTGCATATTGGACAGATGGACTGGGTGTCATGCCCTCTGTGGCCCACTGCTGTCACCCCATTGTTACTATCAGTGGCCAATATGCGGTGTACTTTCCACATATTGGCTGTTACCTAGGCATGTGTGTGTGCATATGACACATGGGTGAGAGTGTGCTCTGGGTAATACTGGGGGTGCTAACTGTGATTGCCTGGCCTTGATGTCACATGTCTGGGTATGGCTCTGCTCCTTGGCCTCTCAGCCATATCACATGTGTTATCCCTGTACAGTGGACATTGTGATATATAGTATGGCCACCATATAAGAAATATGCAAAACCCACTCTACATTGGCCACAGGTGTCACACAGTTACAACCACCTCTACACAGGATTCGGGTTACAAACACACACACACGCACACACACACACACACACACACACACACACACACACACACACACACACACACACACACACACGCACACACACCTGTCATGTTTGTGAGTAGAACCCCTACCTAATTAGTGTATTACACTATGGCACTATGCAGTTATAGTGTACGCTATGGATATTACTGGAGTAGTCCTTGCCCAACAGTGTATTTTAGACTGACTGACATCAGCAGGATTGCCAAAGTAGGGCATTTGAAATGACTGCGAGAGACTGGCCTAAAATGCATTGCTCCCTACACAGACAGTGACACACAATACATCTGGAACTGCCATGTGTGGGGATGGAACCCAACCACGCTTCTAGTTCACAATACAGCAGTATACAGTTACAGGACATGCTATGGTGATTACTGGTCAACAACCTTCCCAGAGGTGTATTTCTAGGTGCATGACATCGGCAGCCTTGCCAAAGGTGGGTATGTGAAATGTGAGGGGTGTGAGTACCCTAAAAGCGTTGCTCTCTACACAGTCAGTCATGCACACAAACACAGACACACACTCACACACGCAGTTGCCAGGTTTGAGGTTGGAACTCCTACCTAACTAGTTTATCACACTATAGTAGCAGTACACAGTTATGGGATGCGCTACAGAGTTTACTGGACTACAGCCTTCCCATGGGTGTATTTCTAGGTGGGTGACATCAGCAGCCTTGCCAAAGTTGGGTATGTGAAATCTAAGGGGTGTGAGTACCCTAAAAGCATTGCTCTCTACACAGTCACACATGCACACATACACACACAGTTGGCAGGTCGGGGGCTAGAACTCCCAACTAACTTCTTAATCACACTATGGCCATACGATGTTAAGGGACGTGCTACGGAGATTACTGGGCTATGATCGTCCCAGAGGTGTATTTCAAGGTGCGTGACATCAGCAGCCTTGCCAATGGTGGGTATTTGACTTGTAAGGGGTGTGAGTATCCTAAAAAGAATTTCTCTCTACACAGTCAGACATGCACACAAACACAGACACACACTCACACACGCAGTTGCCAGGTTTGGGGTTGGAACTCCTACCTAACTTTTTTATCACACTATAGCAGTATGCAGTTATGGGATGTGCTACAGAGTTTACTGGGCTACAGCCTTCCCAGGGGTGTATTTCTAGGTGGGTGACATCAGCAGCCTTGCCAAAGTTGGGTATGTGAAATGTAAGGGGTGTGAATACCCTAAAAGCAATGCTTTCTACACAGTCAGATATGCATGCATACACACACAGTTGGCAGGTCAGGAACTAGAACTCCCAACTAACTCCTTAATCACACTATGGCCATATAATGTTAAAGGATGTGCTATGGAGATTACTGGGGTCCGACCATCCCAGAGATGTATTTCAAGTTACGTAACATCAGCAGCCTTGCCAAAGGTAGGTCTTTGACTTGTAAGGGGTGTGAGTAGCCTAAAAAGCATTGCTCACTACACAGTCAGTGACAGACAGACACACACACATACACACACATGCACAGTTGCCATGTCTGGGGTTTGACCTCCTTCCTAACTACATTATCACACTACAGCAGTATGCAGTTACAGCATGCGCTGCAGAGATTACTGGGCTTCAGCTTTCCCAGGAGAGTATTTTTAGGTGGGTGACATCAGCAGCCTTGCCAAAGTTGGGTATGTGAAATGTAAGGGGTGTGAGTACCCTAAAAGCATTGCTCTCTACACAGTCAGACATGCACACATACAAACACAGACAACAGGTTGGGGGCTGGAACTCCCGACTAACTCCTTAATTACACTATGGCCATGCGATGTTATGGGATGTGCTATGGAGATTACTGGACTACAATCGTCCCGGAGGTGTATTTCAAGTTGCGTAACATCAGCAGCCTTGCCAAAGGTGGGTCTTTGACTTGTAAGGGATGTGAGTAGCCTAAAAAGCATTGCTCACTACACAGTCAGTGACAGACAGACACACACACATACGCACACACGCACAGTTTCCACGTCTGGGGTTTGACCTCCTTCCTAACTGCATTATGACACTACAGCAGTATGCAGTTACAGCATGCGCTACAGAGATTACTGGGCTAGAGCTTTCCCAGGGGAGTATTTCTAGGTGGGTGACATCAGCAGCCTTGCCAAAATTGGGTATGTAAAATGTGAGGGTGTGAATACCCTAAAAGCATTGCTCTCTACACAGTCAGACATGCATGCATACACACACAGTCAACAGGTCGGGGGCTAGAACTCCCAACTAACTCCTTAATCACACTATGGCTGACTACGTCCTTGTACAGCCATGTTGCACAGCTGGCATGTGGACCACATAGTCTGTGGTGCTAACAGGTACTGGTCGCTAGTAACTGCAGTGTGTGACATCAGCACCTGATTTTTTTGGGGCTCTTTGGCTGTGTGCTGGGTGGGACAGGTGTGGATGGCTCCTTGTCACGGTCACCCTTTTCCACACATCTATATCCATCTACGTTTGGCTTATTATAGTGTGTTACCCTTACATATATGTCTGTATTCCTATCCACTGTGTGTGCAAGGCATGAGTGGTGCATACTGACATGTGTCTGCAGTAACAATTGCAACCACTGGATGTGTCTGGTCCACTGGTGTTTGCATATATGGCCTTCATGTGTTTAAGTGTGTGAGCATGCCCAGTATGACCTTTCAGTATGTTGATGACTGACATTGCCTTCATTTCTCTGTGTGTGAGCATGCCCAGTAAGGCTGTCTGTTTTGCATGTGTGGAGCATGTCTGGTGGTTTGTACTGCACAGCTGACCTTTGTATTGTACACCGACAGGTAGCATGCTGTGTCTGCAGGGTATCCACCGATCATTTGGTATTAACTGTCGCAACATGTCTGCATAGCGGGGGGTACACCTGACTATTTCTATGTTTCTACACAGGATTGGGGGGGGCACACATCTGACTGTTACTATATTTCTATGTGGGGTGGGGGGTACACCTGACAGTTGTACACATTTGCTAGGACTGTACTGGTATGTCCTGTAGTCCATTTCATTCAGTAGTCTTACCTATCGTGCTGGCTAAGCCATGCTGGTGTACTACCGTTCTTATCTTTTGATTGCATATACATTCGTTTCTGACTTCCTAGCCATTACAACTGACATCCCAATACCTGGCCTGCTGTAGTCTGCCTGTGTAGGCCTGGGCGGGGGTTACCCATACCCCTCATTCAGAGGCCATAGTACGGCATTTGTTTGTGTTTGTCTACACCTGTCCTGCTGGCTGTGACTGTTGCTGGGTATGTGACCCCCTCGTGACTGGCATGTGTGAGTCCCTTATCTTGTGGGTGTCCCAGTATTGTGGGTGGTGCTGCAGGGCTGCCTATGTCAGATGCACGTAGTACACTGCCTATGCATGGTTAGGCACAGGTAGTGTAATGTTTGGCATCCCTTTTACTGTATGTGAGAATCAGAGAGGGGTGCTATTCCCTGGGTCCCTCCCGTGTCAGTGTATGTGCTATGTGTTGCCTCTTTGCCACGGCCAGGGCATACTGGGCATGCTTCCTTCTGCCTACTGGGGCAGGCTCAGGTTGTTCCTCCTCTGAGTCACTCTGTGCCTGTGCAGGCCTTGGCACTGGTGGGGGGCTATGTATCCCTGCCCCTTGCTGCTCCTGCTGCAGCTGTTTCCACAGGATCATATTGTGTAGCACGGCACATACAAGAATGATTTGGGTACATGTAGTTGGTGAGTACTGCAAGGCTCCACCAGATGTGTCCAGGCACCGGAACCATGACTTGAGCATCCCAAACACATGCTCTATTATGATTCTTGTTTGTGCGTGTGCCTCATTATGGAGTTCTTGTTTGGGTGTGTGTGTGTTTCTGATGGGTGTCATCAGCCACGGCTCCAGTGCGTATCCAGCATCCCCCACCAGGTGACCATGTGGGATGTCCCCATTGGCAAATTTCTGGTACAGCTGCGTCAGATGCCAGATGTGGAAATTGTGATAACTTCCAGGGCAGCCAGCACACACATTCAGTATTATGCCCTGGGCATCACACATGACCTGGCAGTTGATGAAGGGGAAGCCCTTGCGGTTTATGTAGACCCTATCCTGCTTACTGGGTGGTGCTTTGATGCATATGTGCGTGCAGTCTATTGCACTCACTACCTCAGGGTATTCTGCTATTTGCTGGAAGAGATGCATACTGCTGGCCAACACCTCACGGGTGAGGGGGAAATATACGTGCTCACCGACATGTGCTGCCATGGCATCCAGGGACCGGTAGAGTACCCTGGATGCTGTTGCCTGTGAGATCCTCATCATATCCCCAGTTGGCCTTTGGAAGGTACCTGTAGCTAGTATTCTTAGGCCTACACATACCTTCATTTCCACTGGGATGGGTTCCCCTCTGTTAGGTCTGTGTGTCAGGTGTGGCCAGCACAGCTCAACAATCTTCTGTAGGAGGTCCCTGTCCACCCTATAGCGCTGCACTATCTCCAGCTCATGTAGCCCTTGGTAGGTTACCCTGGGTCTGTACACTTTTTTCCGTCTCCTCACTGTGGGTTGGTTGGCAGCATTCCCATCCTCACCACCCTCAGCCTCTTCCACAAGTTGTATGATAGCTATTGCAGCCCCTAACATTTTGCTGCTGTGAGTGTTAAAAGTTCCCCACTTGTTTACACCGGTGGTGTAGGGTATGGAAAAAAACAGAGGGTAGGTGTTTTCATAGTTTATAGTGGCGTTCTGGGCTGGTCTGCTGCCTGTGTAATTGGCTGGTTCTAATATGTTGCACCTGGCAGTGAACCTAGTACCCCTTGATTAACTTCCTACTGCTGCTTTCCCTTCCCATTGCCCTTCTGTTTCATCCTGGGGGTGCGCCGCACAATCGGCGTACTCCAATGTGCACACTGCTGCTATTTCCTGGGTTCACTTCCTTTTTCTTCCTGTAGATCCCATTGTGTGGCGCGGGCACCTTTGTCACACGTGCTGTGCAGGTTTAGACACACCCCTGGCTTTGCTGTGTTAAGCTGGATGCAACCCTGAACCACAGGGCTCCAATCTGCTGACAGTATGCCTGACACTCCCACACATTATGTCACCTACCTCCTAGTCTTGCACTCAGCTATTCATACTCATACACTGTTGGGATCTGCCTCACATGCTGGGGAAAACTGGGATTCACTATCCTTCCCTTCATTTGCATAGAATTGCCTGCTAATGCATAGTTACATGTGTCACACTGTGCCTGACCCCTTAGCAACCACTACTCACTGGCCAGGTTGTCTTTTGCTTGCCATTGACTTGCATGGCGGAATACTGATTTTTAGTTAGACTGCTTTTTTTAGGTTTATTTTCTTATTTCCCCACCAATCCCATTTGTGCGCCGCTGCCCTATGCTTCAACAGCCGTAATCGGTGGACATATCATAAAAGTTGTATTTTGTACATTTGGCAATGTTTGCAATGCCAATGGCCTTCTACTTGGCCTTTAGCATACTTCCTCAATGATATGCAGCCTTTAATTGGAGCTGTCATAGCTCCGTTTTGGAGTTTGCAGTACCGTACTCGGTTACTAAACATTTCTGCATATTACGCTAGTCCTGCATGCCCTGATTCCTGCATCCTGGATGGCAGATTTACCTCATTTGCATGGTTTTCATCTGCAAATGGGGTGATTTGCATACAGGGACTGGGAACATGCAGCACTAGTGCTAGAGCATTCACGCACGTCAAATGAGCACGTACGTGGATCGCTCGGCCGCCATATTGGCAAAATTTCCTCTTACACTAATCATGCATGCCGTGCAAGCTTTTGAGAATCTGGGGGAATGTTTCTGTGTTCCAGCACCAGCACTGATTATGCATTAATTTTTTTCATTCATCCATGCATTCATTTATTCATTCAGTCATTGATTTTAATTGATTAATTGGCTATGGATGATAACAGTATTTTTACACATTTTAACCTGCATTTTTCCCATTGTTGATTGCTCCAAATGCAGAATAGTAGTGCCTTTTCAAACTATGGCATTGATGTGATTATTTATTTGGATTTAATATGGACCAGTAAAACAGTTCTATGTTGGGCAGTCCATGTTGGGTAATATACAGAACTTCTGTACTGAGAATGCTACAGATAAAAAATATAAAACTACTTTTTTCAGCTTGAAGGACAAATATTAAAAAAAAAAAAAAAAAAGATGTACGGCAATGATGGCTTACACAGCCTGAAAACGTTCTTCTGCGATATAGAGAACAATGTTTTTTTGAGCGTGGCAACAGTTAAATACTGACATAAGCTTGCAGTATATGAGATTTATTTTTAAATACTGTGTAGTAGAAGAAACGCAGTTAAAAGCAGATATCTGGAGACTTGAGAGATTTAAAGAAACCTAGTAGACATTACAATTCTCTGAATATGAACAGGTTTTATTGAAATGTACCCATAATTAAGATAAAAGATTCAGATGGGAGTAGTACAGAATCGATTTTTTACTGGAAAAAGGCTCTGCTGTGAATTTCCTAATAGTAATAATGGCACAAAATCTCTCAAAATCTCTAGTGTGGTGTGTGTGTGTGTGTGTGTGTGTGTGTGTGTGTGTGTGTGTGTGTGTGTGTGTGTGTGTGTGTGTGTCTGTGTGTGTGTGTGTGTTTACATATCACATCACAGTGTAGCAAGCTATCCATTTATGTTTCTTATTATCTAGTCTGGCACAGTAACACCCGACTGTTGCAGTTGCTTTGTCTGTTCTGCTTCTGCACAGCGCCTGCTAGGGTAACGGGAGAGTGTTAGGTTCTGTATTTATATATCTATTATACTCATAGTTGTTTGGTTTACTACTTAGGGATCTAAGATCTGTTTTTGTGCAGAAACCGTATAAGTCTAATTTAAGCAGCATGACAGATCTTTGTTACCTTTTTGTTAACATACAGTAGTGCTGCACTTATATGGGCTTTAGACTCTAAGGAGATAAGCTAACATGTCTTTCTGTAAAATGACAGAGAAACAGATTTTTTTTTATCTCTACTTCCCAAAAATGGTTGATTGCCTCCTGCAATACCACATACCCACCCACTGCTATATCTTCACCAGTCATATCACAGATTATGATGATATCACTTCTATTCATACCCCCATTTGCAGATAACAGCTATGATGACTCCAGCATTTCCATCCACTATGCTGGAATTTGCAGTATCCACAGCATTACTAAACTGTTTGAATAACTGATGTTTAATTAACACCCTTAGTACAAATACCATTGCCTTTGATAAACAATAATGCAAAGTACTGTCATCGATTTTTCTTCATGCAAGTTGAAAACTTATTTTTTTATCAACTGCATTGCGATTTTTGGAATTACTGTACTTACGTAAATATTCTTGTGTCTTTGGTCTGGGTTGTGGCTAAAGATGATACTTGCACCAGTCCTTCTACCTGATTAACAAAAAGGGCAAGTAATTTATAAAATAAAATCTTGTCAATATAGTAGAATAACATTGTATTTTATGTGTCATTATCCTGCTCTTATCACTGTAATTAAAAAGCTACATGGAATCCAACGGCTTGTGTTTGATTATTTGTCTAGCTTTGAAACAATGAAGAGACACTGAAATCAAGATGAGAAATACACACACACACACACACACACACACACACACACACACACACACACACACACACACACACACACACACATTCTGGTAGTTTGGTAGTAAAGCCTTCTAATGAAATGTCAAGCCACACCAAACATTATTTTTCCTAACAGTATCACCAAATTAGTCAATAAACTTGAAGTGAAAGAAATGTTAAAGGTAAAACATAGCTTCAACAGATAAAATAGTGTTCAGATGAAGAG
Source organism: Protopterus annectens (assembly GCF_019279795.1). NCBI lineage: Eukaryota > Metazoa > Chordata > Ceratodontiformes > Protopteridae > Protopterus > Protopterus annectens. The sequence goes on along the minus strand of NC_056730.1, from coordinate 421,992,444 downwards.
AATATTATATAGCAGTAATAAATTAATTTTCAGTCATGCAATATGCATTTAGTGAATGAAACCCCAATTATAGCTTTTAATGTGTAAAAGAGTACTGAAGCAGAGTGGAGAAGCAACACATTTCCGCCATGATTTAGACGTTCTGATGCCAACAAAGAAGTATTTGTAATCAAAACTGTGAACACTAGTTATGTTTACTCATTTATTTATGTGCATAATGAAAGTCTGATAATCACAAAATAATAAATATTTTTTTTTTAATTTTAGGATCCAGCTGAAGATTTTTGTTGATACTACAGTTCATGAGAGTGCACAGGAAATGTTTTTGGGGCTGGACAGATTGTTTTTTTGAGAACTACTGTGTATTAAGCTGAAGCAAGCTCTGTGAGGGAGAATTAAAGCAGCTTAGGTGAGACATAATACTTACAGAATGAAACGACAAATTTCAGCTTACTTCACTAATTGCAATTTCAACTGATGTGGCTGTAAATTTCAAGTGATGGGGAAAAATAATTAAATGCAATTGTGGGTCTTTTCCCAGAGGCCATAGGGTTTTTAGATGATCTGTGGTACCTTTTAGAACATTTTTCTAGCCTTTTGATATGTATATGTGATGTACTGTGATGTACCCCTTGACAGTTAACAGAGATTAGCATTTGTAGAAATGGTAACAATACTACAAGGGCTTTGACTGAAGTACTATTTTTGCTGACATCTTCTTATAGACTCATAGATTGCTACTAGGCTAATGAACTGGTGGCCTTTCTAAGTCTAGCCAAGGTTTCCCAAAACAATAATGACATCCTTTATACAAATGGATGATTGAGGGCCAGGCATTTACTACATACCTCATTCCAAAAAGGAGCCATGGTTCCAGGCCCCATGTTAAAAGATCTCACAGCACTTACCATCAATGCAGGCAAATGGGACCTTGGTTTAACATCTCATCTGAAGGACAACAAACTCAGGTGTACACCCCCCCCCCTTATACTGCACTGCAGTGTTAGCAATCCATCTACCTTGTGTGGGAGTAAAACCCATATTCTTCTGCACCAAAGCAAGTATGTTACCTGTTGTGCTACTAACATAGCTTCTTCTTTCATCCTATGTCTCTAATTCCCACACGCAAAACCTATGGAGAAAACTGTCCAAATGACTATTATGCTAAGGGATACCACTACTTTGAAAAAAAAATGTCAATCTGCAAACATGGTTTCAGGCCTAATCATTGTATCAAGTCTGCTGTTTTGTAACTGACTGATGCTATCCTTAATGAGCTAAACAAGAAGTAACATGGCTACTGAGTTTTTTTGGACTATCAAAGGACATTGATACACTCAGCCACTCTTTTCTGCGTAGAAGACTGGCAAACATAGGTGATGAACCAAATAGTCTCAACTAATTTTATAGCTACATCAATGATTTGTTGCAAAAATTAAAATGGGATGAAGTTTTCTCTGAGCTATTACCAGTGCAATTATGTAACCCCATTTGAGTGTACTAGGTGTGTTAGTTTTCAAATTATTTGTTAACACAAGGTACCACAGCAATCAGCAAAGGCTGATACAATATGCTGGTAAAAATTCTATTTGCTCCACACTCTCATTCATTGAAGCTCGATGGAAAATGCAAACTGTTTTCAGTTATCTGTAATACTGACTGCATTCCTCTACATTCCTAGAAACAAGTGAAACTAAATGTAGGTTTACTCCCTATCTCATGAATTAGACTTACAGGAAATGTAACATCCAACAATACAGTGAATAAAAAATGTCAGGTCATTCTTGGTGATAACAGTGCATTATTCAAATACTATATTTCCTGACCTTAATTGAAATAATACAAATACATTCCTATGTTATTACAAATATATCTCATCTTAAACTTAAAGTATTTCCTTATCACCTAAACTGCAGTATCACGCATAATCCTTTTAGCAATATTATGTAACAAAATATAAGCTATCTAGATCAGTAAAATTTGTACTCAAAGCTCCACGAGAACAGCACTGCATTTCAATTCATAAGCTATACTAACCTGAGTGAAATGAATAACAAATTTAGGATTTCTCTCCAAAAGTTTGCAAGACAATGCAGTGGCAATCGCATTCCCACTCAGTCTAATAATCTCAGCTGGTGTATTATACAGGACTAGCCGGGCCCAGCAAATTATTTCATTATCTTCCCCACTGCAGGCAGCAACACAGTTTATAGAAAACATATTTTCAAACACCTAATAACTAATGATTGATGCCTCACTTTCAGAACACTGATAAGTTGCAGTATAACTGTAGTACATTACAGTTACACAAACAAGTGTCTCCCTTCCCTCACTCTTGCAGCATTATACATGCCTGTTCAGTTTGCACATCTTTTTAATCTCCTTGATGCAATGATGTCAACAAATAAATAAAACTAGACAGAGTTGAAGAGTACTGAAGCATGCCATCAAAAACACCTGCTACATTAAATGCCTTCAGTGACTGGAATGCATTTACAACATGGCAAAAAATTGTAGCACAGAAGTCAGTACAGTATATGAGAGATAGGATCAGTACTGAAAGAAATGAAAAAACTTGGTTTTCCAGAAGTAGGTGAGTGTACCTACTTCCCATTGTTGCAAAGGGTAAAAGAAGAAGTCAGGCTATAAGGTGTGCTGGAAGCTGGAAATTAGCTTCTGAGTGATACGTATTTTGATAAGACTTGTAGGTACAGAAATAACTTGTTTTAGGAGGGGTTATGCACAAATCATGGCTGCAGGGAGGTATGCTTTGATCCATTCTGTAAAAACTATTTAGAATGGTACAGAAATGCATAAACATTGTCGATTATATCAATCAAAAGCCTATCATGAGAGCAGGCCCCGATAATGGTTTACATAAAACATTAGCTGGATACTGATAGTAAGTTGTCTCATGTAGGAAAAACAGAGCCCATGAAAATGAGAAAAGCAAGAATGTGAAAGCATCTGGAACACTGAAAATTAAATGTCATGAAATATTTCAATGGTCTGCTTAGAAAGTGGAAGAACAAACAAAAAACACCTACACACTGAGCAGAGTGGATAAGTTGTTGACCGCAGCTGTTAGCTGAGATATATAAGTATCCTGTTTTTTTTCGATTATTTATACAGATTATTGTTTTTAACAATTAATATATAGCACTTTTATTGTCTGCTTTTTAGTCTTCAAGTGTATTTTATTGCTATTAACTAATCTGCACAAGTCACTGATTTGTCTGCAGTTAAAAGCATTCTGTATCTTTACAAATCTTTATCTGTTTGTGCTTTCTCTAGTGCTACTGTCTGTAGGCTATTGTTTCTAGCTGAAGCCTCTTTAACTTTGCTAGATTGTGTTAATAGTCTGCTGAGTGGGGGCTGGTTCTTTTGTGTTCTTGTAAAAAAAGTTGTTCTTCTGGTATTTAAGCCCTAACTTTGATAGGGTTTCTGTCTATACACACTGAGCAGAGTGGATAAGTTGTTGACCGCAGCTGTTAGCTGAGATATATAAGTATCCTGTTTTTTTTCGATTATTTATACAGATTATTGTTTTTAACAATTAATATATAGCACTTTTATTGTCTGCTTTTTAGTCTTCGAGTGTATTTTATTGCTATTAACTAATCAGCACAAGTAACTGATTTGTCTGCAGTTAAAAGCATTCTGTATCTTTACAAATATTTATCTGTCTGTGCTTTCTCTAGTGCTACTGTCTGTAGGCTATTGTTTCTAGCTGAAGCTTCTTTAACTTTGCTAGATTGTGTTAATAGTCTGCTGAGTGGAGGCCGGTTCTTTTGTGTTCTTGTAAAAAAAAAGTTTGCCTTCTGGTATTTAAGCCATAACTTTGATAGGGTTTCTGTCTATACACACTGAGCAGAGTGGATAAGTTGTTGACCGCAGCTGTTAGCTGAGATATATAAGTATCCTGTTTTTTTTTTTGATTATTTATACAGATTATTGTTTTTAACAATTAATATGTAGCACTTTTATTGTCTGCTTTTTAGTCTTTGAGTGTATTTTATTGCTATTAACTAATCTGCACAAGTAACTGATTTGTCTGCAGTTAAAAGCATTCTGTATCTTTACAAATCTTTATCTGTTTGTGCTTTCCTCTAGTGCTACTGTCTGTAGGCTATTGTTTCTAGCTGAAGCCTCTTTAACTTTGCTAGATTGTGTTATCTGCTGAGTGGGGGCTGGTTCTTTTGTGTTCTTGTAAAAAAAAAGTTGTTCTTCTGGTATTTAAGCCCTAACTTTGATAGAGTTTCTGTCTATACACACTGAGCAGAGTGGATAAGTTGTTGACCACAGCTGTTAGCTGAGATATATAAGTATCTTGTTTTTTTTCGATTATTTATACAGATTATTGTTTTTAACAATTAATATATAGCACTTTTATTGTCTGCTTTTTAGTCTTTGAGTGTATTTTATTGCTATTAACTAATCTGCACAAGTAACTGATTTGTCTGCAGTTAAAAGCATTCTGTATCTTTACAAATCTTTATCTGTTTGTGCTTTCTCGAGTGCTACTGTCTGTAGGCTATTGTCCCCAGCCTCCCTCCCAGTTGGTGTCTTGCTCTTATACTTGGTGGCTTTGCAGTTGCCTGTCCCTATGTAAATCTGATCTGTGACACTCCTCCCAGTCTAGTGTCATTAGCTCATTGCCTTAATATTGCTACAACTCAAGTGCTCTAGGTTGCACTGCATCTGAAGTGTTTGTGTGTTTTAGCTGCTTTTCTCTATATATAGACTTCTCTGTTTCTTTAACTAAATAAGCTCTGCAAAGTTGTTTTATTGCATTCCTGCCTGTATTTCTGAGTTTTTTGCACTTTTAAAGTTTGTTTTTGCTTAGTTTAACTGGTAGGCTACACACTCAAGTGCGCTAGCCGAATTAAAACATTTACTGTGTTTCTGTACCTAATTTCTGCTACTTTGTAAAAAAAAAAAAAAAAAAAAATCCTTGTTTCCCACCTTTACTGACCTAGAATAGTCCAGTCTTCAGGTATTGCTGATCTCTGGGCTGTGTCATAGTTCCTGTGTTGCCCATATCCTTATTTGGATAGGAGGAAGCTTCTTTGTTCACCAGTGAGAGTGGGGAGCTCTGGGCAGCCTATCTGTCCCTTGAGGAGTGGTTCCAGCCCAGTGACCTGTAGCTTATTGGCCATTTTGGGCCATTTCCTATCTCTTTCTAACGCCTTGCTTTAAAGCCAGCTTTAGCGCGCTTTTGCGCTTGTAATTTAAAGTTTGTCCTGTTTGTTGCATTTACCTGTTGAGGCTACACACTCAAGTGCGCTAGCCTGTGTTACATATTTATTGCATTTTTCTGCTGTTTGTTGCAAAAAAAAAAAATATCCTTGTTTCCCATCTTTCCTGACCTAGAGTAGTCCAAATACAGGCTTTGCTGTATTCTGGACTTTTGGAAAGTTCCTGTGTTGCCTATTTCCTTTATTGGATAAAGGGAGGCTTCTTTGTTCACCAGTGGCAGTGGGGAGCTTGGAGCAGCCTATCTATCCCTGGAGGAGTGTTCCCAGCACAAGAATCTGGTAGTCTATTGGCCGTTTTGGGCCAATTTGTAGCTCTTTCAAGTCCCCCTGTATAAAACCTGCTTTACCATGGCTTTGCGTGATTTTGCGCATAGCGCAGCATCGGGCAGCGCCGCTTAATTGGGTTTAAACCATTCTCGGCTCCACAAAGTCTGCTCTTCACTTTTTCCCTTAGAACTGATCTAGTTCTCATAATAAACACCCTATTCCCACTCTAAAGCCTGGCACTTGCTCACTAAAGCAATTATATAAGTCAGCACTAACAAATTAAAAGCACTACACCCTCACAAAACTCCCCTTGAGTACTTTGTTCCCCATTGGCCCTTTTTTTCAATTATAAAGGAATTCCCAATACTATTCTAGCATGTCCAAAGGTCAGTTGTCAATCTCCTCTTCGGTCCAGCTGGTGAATCTGGGAATCTTGAGGCAATGTTACAACTGCCTCATGTACACAGACAACCCTCTCCTCCTCCCAACAAATTCCAACACATGTGAGAGATGCAACCATATAGCCAAACTGGAGGCTAAGCTCTCTCAACTCAGTACTGGCGTAACCAGTCAGGAGGAGAAGGAAACCACACTCACTACAATTCCAGTCTACCACGACAGCAAACCAAACACATAAACACGCAAAAACATACTCGGAGGCTCTAAATAAAAATCTGCCTAAGCAGCAGAGACCTACAAAGCAGACACCCAAGCAACTGCTACCCCAAAACAAAACACATGCAACACATAGCTCACAAAGCTAGTGTGCTGAACAGTCACAGCCCTTAAGGCTAAACAACACACCTGATACACTTGTAATAGGTGACTCTATCGTCAGGCACACTGACATCCCGCTCACTAGGCTGAACAAGGAGAAGGTCATGGTGAGCTGCCTGTCGGGTGCTAGGATCCGCCACATAACACAAGCCCTCAGGTCACTCCAAGGCAAGTACAAATATGACTCAGTCATTGTCCATGCTGGTGTGAATGACCTGAGACGTACCTCCCTGGACTACATGAAAAGAGACATAGAGGAGCTCTCTGAGCATGTAGCCCAGGCCGGTATGACCCTGACCTTGAGTAGCATCTTACCGTCACCAAGAATGATGCCACAATATGAAGACAAGATGATCAATTTCAACAATTGGCTTAAGTATTGGTGTCATTCAAAGGGGATCCAATGCCTGTCTGCCTGGGATGACATGCTCGAAAAGCCACGATGCTTCGCTAGGGACGGCTTGCACCTGTCACCCCTGGGCTTTCAGATATTGGCAAAGGCTCTTCCCACCCCCATAGTGCCTTTTTTAGGCAAGGCTCAAAAGACAAACCCACCTCCATAGGTATCATAAGGGATAAGAAACTAAGAGTAATGCTACTCAACGCCAGAAGTCTAAACCTCAAGATGCATGCACTCAAAACTCTCCTTAGCATGGAGAACATCGATATCTGTGCAGTAACAGAAACCTGGTTCAAGGCTCCCGAGAGCACCCCAGCACTACCAGGTTATACCTCATACCATGTTTTTCGGCCCCAAAACTTGGACCGAACCACAAAAGGAGGGGGAGTATCAATATTCGTCAAAGATACCCACACCTCCAGGTTGGTGGCACAGCATGAAGCATCAGAGACTATCCATGTGCAACTAGCAGTGGGTAAAACTGCCTTCCAATTTATAGCCTGCTACAGACCACCCTCCCAAACCCAGGAACCCCACTCGGCCTTCCTGAGAACACTGGAAAATATAAAGGTCTCTCCAAACACCATTATAGTGGGCAACTTCAACTACCCTAACATAGACTGGGAGCATTACTCTAGCTCCAACACCCTAGTCCAAAGGTTCCTAGAATTTATAAACTCAAATGCTATGGAACAACTTGTTGCCACTCCCACAAGAGGGGAAAACATACTGGACCTGATCATCACCAACATTATGCTCCAGACCAAAAGTGTATCCCTCACTGGTAAGATCAGACCATAAACTAATCTCACTAGATGTATGAGAAATAAAATAGTTATGTGCAGAGGTTACCTAGGCAGTCCATGGAACAACAATGTCAGGTAAAGTAAGTCCAGACTCAAAATAACACCAAACTCTTTGTCTCTTCAGACCAATTCAGCTCCAAATCAGCTCCAAATAAATCCAAGATTCCAAAAAAAGACTCTTCAGTCAAAACTCTAGATAAAAGTTATTAGCTGCAGTTTATTGTAGAAACAGGTGAGCGCTTTCGCTATTCAGCTTTTTCAAACCATAATTCACCATGGACTGCCTAGGTAACTTCTGCACATAACTATTTTATTTCTCATACGTTTATGGACTTGTTATTCTTGTGCAGAGGTTTTTATTTCATCGTGGTGTTCAGTATCATTTTTATTTTCCACATTAATCTCACTAGATATTCACATCCCGACCCCAGCCCCTGCCCACAAAACCACAGTGAAAAACTTCCCTAAAGCAGATTTCACACTCCTCAAAACAGAGGTGGAATCCTTCAAAGCCCCCGGGCTTGTGGAAAATATGGCCCAGACCGCAGAATCCTTTATAAACGCATTCTATGAACACCTTCAGGAATGCATGGATCATGCAATCCCAAATAAAACCAAGACCCAATCCTCCAAAGTTAGGCGTCCTGTCTGGTGGACCCCAGCCATAAACAAACTATACAATAGAAGGAGGAAGCTACTACATGATAGAGCAAAATCCTAAAAAGGGAAGGCATCTCTGATCAGTATTAGCAAAAAACTACGGGCACTCATAAAATCGTCTAAGGCCAGCTTCGAGAGAAAAATTGCACAGGACACTAAGGATAATCACAATGCTTTCTTTAGTTATGTTAGGAACCTGAGTGGGAATTCCCAGATATGCTCAGAATTAGTCCAAAATGACAAAAAATACACCACACCCACAGACATTGCCAACATCCTAGCTGACAGGTTCAGCGCAAACTACCCCCCTTCCCCACCAAAAGGGCAAATATCTATCCCAGCAGAGTTCTGCCCCCCTGACATCTCAGATGCTCAGGTAAGAGCCGCCCTCTCCAAAGCAAAAAACACAGCATCAATGGGACCAGATGGTGTCCCGGGCTGCGTCCTACATGAACTCCAAGAAGAACTAAACCCAAACATAAAACTACTGTTCAATCTCAGCCTTACTACAGGATATGTACCCAAAAAGTGGCATACAGCAACAGTGGTCCCTCTCCACAAAGGTGGTGCCCCAACGGATCCTGGAAACTATCACCCCATAAGCTTGACTAGCTTATTCTGCAAAGCTATGGAAAGGATCATCATGGACCTCATAAATAAAGATATTGGGGACCTACAGATACTGGATCCTACCCAGTTCGGCTTTGTTAAGGGCAGATCCTGCCTCTTAAACCTGGTCAATTTCTTTGAAACAGTCACCAAGGCCATTGACGAGGGGAAGGTGGTCCACACAGCCTACCTGGACTTTGCAAAAGCCTTCGATACAATACCCCACTCGGGCATTATAGATAAGCTCACCAGCTTAAATATAAACCCCTATGTCACTAGATGGGTTGCAAACTGGCTCAAGGACAGAACCCACATGGTTAGAATTGCTGGAGCCATGTCAGACTCCAAACCAATTACAAGTGGCATCTCACAAGGCTCAGTCCTGGGACCTCTCTTGTTCGGTATATATTTCTCGGAGGTACAGGCTAACACGGAAGGACTGTGGCTGACCAAGTTCGCAGATGACTGCAAACTGGGCGCCATAATAGACTCTCCAGCCAACACAAGCATCCTACAAAAGGGCCTCATAGAAACAGACAACTGGTGCCAGAGCCACGGCCTCAAGCTAAACGCCAAAAAGTGTATAGTCATCCCCTTTGGCAAAAACAAAGTCCCCACAAATTACCACATAGGTGGTAATCCATTAAATATTGAAGAAGTAATTAGGGACCTGGGGACCCAAGTTGATAGCAATCTCTCATTTGACAACCACGTGGCCAAAGTGGTTAGAAAAACATTTTATATAGCCCACCTAATCATGAAGGGATTCACATCTAGATCAGGGGAGGTCATCGTGCCTCTTTACTCATCCCTCATCAGGCCCATAATTGAGTACAATGCCCCTTTTGGGATGTACCTTACCAGACACCTGCAGCAACTGGAAAGACCCCAAAAGTACCTCACCAAGAGGATCAAAGGGCTCAAACAGATGCCATATGCTGCCCGGTTAAAGAAACTCCAGCTCTACTCAGTGGCATACCGCCTGCTCAGAGGCGATCTGTGCCTGGCGTATAAAGCCATGTCCAACCCGGAATTAATGGACATGCTGCACCTCAGAAAATCCAAATCCCATCGAGCTACGCGCTCGAGAGACTTGAACCTCAGCACTGAAATAAATAGGACATGCTGGAGGGACAGATTCATAACCCAGAGGCTCCCTTCACTCTGGAATAAAATCCCAGTCCAGGTTAGGCAGAGTCCCTCATTGACTCTCTTCAAGAGGAATCTTGATGAGTGGATGGGAGATAGTAGGTTTACCCCAGGTATCACTTCTGTGTCACTGTTAGACAGAGGCACAGTATACTAACTTTGAAAAAGGGCATAGCAAAATTCATTTAAAATGGGTGGCGAAAGCCAAACACACTCTGGCTAGGCTTATAAATGCCCTAGGGCAGATAGCCTAGTATGAACCTATGAACTTATGAATATATGAAACGCTTCATATAAAAATTTCAAGAGGTGATATAGAACAAGCATTAACTGACACTCTTACAAAAATAAATTTTTTTTGTAAAATGGGACCTTGATCTTATTGAAGATTAAAGAAGAAGTCATCTGAGGTATAATTATTTATTTATTTGATTTGATTTTCTATTTGGTAACTTGTTAATTAAAGACCATGTTATCACCTAAAAACCATACAACAGTGACACAGTCACTACGAATAAACAACTCTGAAATATGGTAGAACAAAACTTGTTTCGCAGTCTTCACAAATGCTGATGTGTTTCTTGGAAGTAATACCACAATATGTTTCATGCAGGAAGCAAAAAGAAAGAGGAATGACAGTACAAACTAGTTGTTGGCATGACTATCCAAACTGTAGCAGTTGTCTGTAATGATTATGTGGTTTCCCAGGCAGACCACTAATGAATTCACAAACACTCTCAAAGGACAGACAAACTTGCCAGCAAAACATATGGCCAAAACAAGCAGGGTAAAGTAATCCCTGGGATTCAGTCAGAAACACTGTGGCCACAATCGCTGCTATCCTTCCTCTGTTTACTGTGAGTGAATGATTAGCCATCATGCTCATTGTCAATGAATGCAGCCATGCAAGTATATGTAATGAGTAGCTCATTAAGTATTCTGACTGTGACTGCAGAAGGGACTATGGAAAGAGCATGTAGGAACATGGTGTGGCAGAAGGGAAGGACAAGCAGCAGTAATGCTTGTGCATCGAACATGAACCTCACAGTTGCTCGGTTTAATCTTGTGCACACACGTTATGAGACAGCCTAACACGGTCATGAGACTTGTGTACCTATTTTCTGGAAGGGATATATACATATATATATATATATATATATATATATATATATATATATATATATATATATATATATATATATACCCTCCACCTTTCCTCCACCAGTTATCACCAAAGAACAGGAGGAAGTTTGCCTTGTTGGGGTTAGATGGGGGTTCTAGTTTTTTTCTTTATTTCAAGTGAGATCACTTTGTGAACTGATCTAACCAATGAGGATATCATACTTGGGGAGGTGCAGCACACTCCTATATGTGTGAGTAACAGGTCTATAATATTTGTACCCCTAGTGGGAGTGCAGACTAGCTGCTCCATACCATCTGAGTTTACAAAGTCAAGAAACTCTGGACCTGCATGTTAGTGGTCATATATGCTTCCCAGTTAATGGAGGGTTAGTTAAAATCACCCAGGAGTATGGTATTGGGCTGGATGGTGAGCTATTCAAGTAACTTCAGGCATGATGTATGGGTTTCCTAGTTCCTGGTGGGGGACCTGTAGCTAGCAAGAATATAGTAATGGATTTTTCCCATGGTTAGTTGGACATGGAGTGGCTGAAGCATGTCATCTTGTTCAACCAGTCTTGAAGTGTGCTTATCTTTTATGTAGATAGATACACTTCCCCCTTTTGCTCTTTCATGTTCAGTGAGTGGTTGGAATGTATGAAAGGCATTATAGCCATGCACTGCCAGCGTGCTTTCTGTTACTTTGAACCATATTTCAGTAACTGCACAGACATCAGTATTCTCCAGGGTGAGGAGAACTTTCAGGGAGTGCAGTTTCTTGTTGAGACTCCTGGCACTATGCAGTAAAACCTTTAGCCTATCCTGAGTAGATTTTGGTATGCTGGAGGGTCTATCTGTTTGGCAATGCCTAAAAAAGGCACTATATGGGTGGATAATATTTTGACCAATATCCAAAAGCTTAGTGGTGACAGGTGAAGACCATCCCTGGCAAAGCAGCATGGCCTGTAAACCATGATGTCCTTGCATTCACTGCTACAGTATTTTTTACCATATGGGCTTCCTGCTGTGGAAGCCCAAATGTCTGGGCAGTCTACCAGCAACTACTAGTTGCTTATTTAAAAGGTATGCTTAACATCACCCAAATGCTCCTTGCATAGTGTAGGGCATAAAGATGATGTTCAGGCCTACCATAAACAGAAATTCTTTGCTGCCAGTTCCAAAAGTATCTTTTCACCATTGGTCTGTTTTACTGTGTCTGTTTCTGCCAGTTGAACGCATTTTAGTTCTCCAGAGGCTATCTATGCCTGCTTGCTGACTACTTTGCAGTTGTAGATAAGTGCTGTGTTGGCATATTTGTTCCTTCTTGGTTTTTTGTAGTGCTCCTTGAGGTTAATGTCATCCAGGAAGGGTAAATGCAAGTGTGGGAGACAGATTCCCCATAAAGACTGCCACGATAAGTGTCTTTTTTGCCTAGGAGCTTCTCATGACCATACGTCTTGTTCTATTTGTCAGGTGTTTGTTCCAAAACCCTTCACAGTAGACTTTCTTCTCTTTCCTTGTATCTTGACAACCAGCTTCTTAAGCTTCTGGCTAAAGATACAGTGGAAGGAATCTCCTGTCCCAAGTGTCAGCCGTTAGGGAAGAAGAATGTGAAAAAGGTATGACCGGAATCTTACACTGTCCAGCCTCTGCCAGGTGTTTCTCCCGAGGTCATTACAAACCTGGAGGCTTGCCCAGCTGTGTTGTCTGATTACTCTACTGGGACCATGTCGGAGGCCAGTGAGGGTCTGGTTGGCAACACATTTGGAGAGGCTTTGCAGGCATCCATCTTGTATGTTCAGGGGAACCACGGTTGATTTTTTTTCAAGGGTCCTAGGGGAGTTCCTCAGTCGTTTGTTGGAGTAGAAGTTCCTACTATGGTTATTGACTGCTGTCCCAGGTCTGAGCATTCTCAGTTTTTTGATGAGGAAGTTGCTTTAAAAAAGAAACAATTAATTAAACATGTTTATTCTACTCCTAGGGATCCACAAAGTATGTGTCAGGCCTTCACTCAGGGGCTATTTACTGCTTTAATGTCCTTAAAACCTCCCAAGAGATTTTGGTTCCTGCTCCTCCTTGGTCCTCTACTTCCTTAAAAGGCATAGAGAAGAGAATTCTTCTGAGGATGAGTCAGATTCTAATAATAAATCCCTGACTTATTCTACTCAAATTCCTTCTCCTTTGGACTTTGGGTCAGAGGAGAAGGAATCTGTTAGTCCAGATGTTCCTTTTGAGACAATTTCCTTTGGGGACACACTCTCTAGGATGATGGATTTTTTAAGTGGGATTATGCTCAGGTCTCTGATATCCATGAAAGAGTTGCTGCAGTTGGAATCTCATAAACCTGTGGCTATTCTTCCTGTTCTGGCTGGATGCTTTTTCCATTGCTTCTCATGCACCCGACTCTCTGCCCACTGCTCCCAAGAAGCCTGCCAGGTTTTATAGGGTGCCTGAGGATTGTTCTTTCCTATATAAATGTCCTGCTTTTATCTCCTCTGTAGTTTCTGTGGCCTCTGATAAGCCATTTCAATTGCTTCCTTTGCACAAGTTATTGCCTTTTGAGAAGGGCAGTGAACAATGAAAAGGTTTGGTAAGAAGGTTTATACTTCTGTTACCCTAGCTTTTAGGGGTACTAATTATCAAACCCATATGTCTAGGTTTGTGTTGGCTCTTCTTTCTCAGACCTGTCAACTTATTTCTGATTTTTCAGACTCTGAAGATAAAACTTTTATTCTTTCCTTGCTAGGGACTTCGTCTCAAGTCATACGTCATTCTATTAATTGTAGTTATGATGCAGCAGATTCCTCTTCTAGGGCTGCTGCTTTTAGTTCAGTGATGAGGAGGTATTCTGGGCTTAGGCTTCAACCTCTACCTGATGATACTAAAGCTAAGCTGATGGATGCTCCTCTGGAGTCTAAGCTTTTGTTTGGGGAAAGCTGCTGCTGGTTTGTCTAAGTCCCTTCAAGATAAGGCTAAGGCCTTACAGGAGCTTAAACATGTGTTTGTCTTTCCTGTGCCTAAATTTCAGAGAAATTAGCCAGCTAAGCCTGCCATTGTTCACAGGCAATCCTTCCCTTCTACCAAAGGTAGGAAGAGTGGCAAACAGGCTCCTCCTCCTGCTAATTCTGCTCAGTTTTTAGGGATTACGAAGCCTTTTTTTCTACACAAAGAAGGTGCTGTGTGACTATCTGTCTCTTTACAGCCACATTCCTTGTTCTCTTCGCCTTTCTTTTCCTGTTTGGCTTCAGATCACTCAGGATTCTTGGGTTCTGTTGATCATTCATCAGAGGTACTTCATGGTGTGAAAATCCCATCCTCCTTTCATTGACATTCCTCAGCCTCCTCAGGAGCAACTTCCCTTTTTCCTTGAGGTTCTTCAAAATCTCTTTTCTCAGGGTACTATTCAAGAGGTGATTGTGTCCCAAAGGGGGAAAGAGTTTTACTCCAGGCTGTTTCTAGTGCCCAGAAAAGAGGGCACTTGGAGACCTATTCTAGATCTCCCTCATTGAAACCTTTCGGTTGTCTCTTCAGGTTCTGTTTCCTCTCTTGCTTCCTCGGGCATATATGGTGTCTCTGGACTTCAAGGATGCTTATCTCCATATTCCTATCCATCTTCTTTTCAGGACGTTTTTGCATTTCTCTGTTGCTTCCTGGCATTTTCAGTTCTCTGCCTTGCCTTTTGGCCTTTCTACTGCCCCATGGATGTTCACTAAATGTCTTGCTGCTATGACTACTTTTTGCAAGCTTTGAGAGATCCAAATATTTCCTTACTTAGATGACCTGTTGATTCAGGCATCCTATCCAGAGACCCTTTTGCAAAGCCTTCATTTTGCCTTTTCCCTTCTTCAGAGCCTGGGGTTCACTATAAATTTCAAAAAGTCTTCTCTGACTCCTCAGGATCATGTCTCTCTGGGTTGCAGGATTCTGACGGTGCCAACGCTTGCATCCCTGCCCCCTCCAAAGGTCTTCACTCTCATTTCTTTTTTCATATTCATCTTCCACTGACTTTCATTATCATCAGGGAGTTTCTGAGAGCTCTAGGTTTCATGGCATCCACTGTTGCAATGCTCTCTCTGGCCAAACTTTACATGAGAAAGTTTCAGTTGTTTCTGAAATCAGTGTGGGTTCAACATGCACATCCCCTAGACTTTGTAGTTCCTCTTCTTCCTTGTCTCAGACAGGAACTTCACTGATGGATTCAATAATTGTCTCTGAATCCAGGGATGCGTTTTTACCCCCCCCCTTTCCTCTCAGGAATTGTTCACAGATGCTTCAGACTTGAGATGGGGGGGGGCAACATTGGCTCCCTGAAGGTACAGGGGGTGTTGTCACCTCATCAGCAGAAGGAGCACATCAATGTCAAAGAGATGAGAGCTCTTCTGCTGGCTCTTCAGGCCTTTCATCCTTTTTTTTCTCCCCAGGGCTTCTCAAGGTTTTCACAGATTATGCCACAGTGATATGGTATATCAACAAACAGGGAGGAATGAGATCTTATCTTCTTTGCCAGTTGGCATTTCTGGTATGGCATCTTGCTGTCATGTATCAAGTGACTCTTCAGGCAGTTTATATCCCTTCTGGTCAAAACATTGTGTCAGACACTCTGAGCAGGTCCTTAACTCAGTCTCTAGAATGGATGCTTCACAGAGACGTGTTTCTGGACATTATCCAAGAGTGGGGTATTCCTCAAGTGGATCTTTTTGCCTTCCCTCTGAACAGACAACTTCCTCTATTTTGTGCCAGAGTCCCAGGTTTCTGGTATGGAAGGTGGGCACCCTCTCTTTTTCTTGGAAGGAGATGTTTCTTTATACATTCATTCCTCTTCCTCTCATTCCGAAAGTCCTGTTCAAAATTCAACAGGATGCTCCCAAAATCTTGTTGGTGACTTCTTTTTGGCCACAACAGCACTTGTTCCCTCTACTTCTGCTTCTAGCCAAGGGCAGTCATCACACGTTACCTCACAGGGTGGATCTAATCACACAAGACAAGGGATCTGTCATCCAATCCCCACCTGTCTACTCATCAACTGACACTGTGGGTGATAGGATTTCGATTCCTTATAGAGACCTGTTTTCAGAGGACATGCTGCAAGTCCAGCAGGAGGTCAGGACACTTACTACTAGGAAATCCTACTTATCCAAATGGAAGAGGTTTTCTATTTGGTGTCTCTCGCAACCTGGACCTACTTACTGTGGATGTTCCTTTGGGTCTCTCTTATTTGTATGAGTTGCTCAATGCTGATTTAGCCTATTCTTCTATTAGGGCCCACTTATCAGCTATTTTTGATTGTTTGCCTTTTTTTCCTTCTCCTCTGGCTTCTATATCTGAGGTGAAACAATTTCTTAAAGGTGTCCTTAAGATTACACCTCCCAGGAAGCCTGTTCCTCCTCCCTGGGATCTTAACTTTGTTTTGGAGAAGTTGACTCAGGCTCCTTTTGAGCCTGCTTCAGCCTTCTTGCATCATTGTTCCTGGAAGACTGTTCTTTTGTTAGCTCTTTCTTCTGCCAGATGGATGTCTGAGTTACACACTCTTATGGTTTGTCCTCCTTTTTTCATCTTTCATGAGGATAAGAGTGTCCTTGCTCAGTAATTCTTCTTTTATGCTTTAGGTGGTTAATGAACTTTTACTTAATCAGTCTATTAATCTGCTTATTTTTCCCCCCTCTGCAAGGTGACAGTGAGAGGGTGCTGCATACTTTGGACATGCATAAGCAACACAGGGTTTATTTGGATAAAACTAAGGCTGTTAGAAAATCTGATCAGTTGTTTATTTCTCTTCATCCTAGATCTTCAGGACTTGCTGTATCCATGCAAACTATTTCTTCTCGGATTTCTAAGGTTATTTACTTTTGTTACACTTTTCATGGCAAGAGCCTTCCTTCTTCAGTTAAGGCTCATTCTACTAGAGCTGTGTCTTCTTCTGGTGCTTTTTTCAAGGGCTTAGATACTAATTCTACTCTTGAAGCAGCTATCTGAACTTCTGTGCATACCTTTTCTAAGCACTACAAGTTAGATGGTATCTCTAGAGCTATGACTGGTTTTGCTAGTGCCATTCTTCATGGCTTTTTTAGGGGAACCTTCTACTCCTTCCCCCTCCTCAGTTTCCTCTTGAGCTTTGTCACTCTCCTATGTGGTAAAGAATACTGCAGCAGTGAATGTAAAGACATAGCATAGTTGTGTAAAATCTTACCATAATGGTAGATGTCCTTGCCTTCACCTCTGCAGTATTCGCTCCCTCCATCCCCCTAGTCTCTTGCTTTCCTGGATGTACAAATTACCTTTTGGGTTCATTAGACTGGTGTTCCTACTGGGGCAATCAGTTCTGTTTATGGTAGGCCTGAATGTCACCTTATTTCCTATGCTATGCAAGGAGCATTTGGGTGACATTCAGTGTACCTTTTAAATAAGCAACGTATAGTCTTTGGTAGACTGGTCAGATGTTTGGGCTTCCACAGCAGGTAATCCCATATGGTAAAGTATACTGCAGTAGTGAAGGCAAGGACAACTACCATTATAGTAAACTTCTGCACAGCTGTACTTTCTCCCAGGCTGACAAATATTGGACTCCTTTGGAATGACATCAGTAGCTAAGCCAATTGTTAAAGTCAATCATTTTCTGTTGGTATTGTGGCATCATGCTTGGAGAGGGTAGAATTCTGCTCATTGCTAGGCTCATTCTGAGAGGTAAATCATGTCCCTCTTCATATAGTTCAGGGAGGTACATCTCAGGTCATTTATGCCCACATAGACTATGACTGAGCCATGCTACCACTTGGGGTTAAATGACCTGAGTGCTTGTGTGATCTAGTGTATCCTGGCCCCTGACAGGCAACTAACTGTGACCTTCTCCTTATCCAACCTGGTGAGAGGGACATCTGTGTGTCTCACAATGGAGTCTACTATGACCAAAATATTGGGTTATGAGATGTTTTGCCTTATGGGCTTAGTAGTAGAGACACAGTGAGCTGTGCTTTTATGTGTTATTATGGGAAATGTCCTGCTTGTGTGCGTGAGGAGTTTCTGAAGACTGCACCTGGGAGGCCTTTAAAGTTTGGTTAAGTCACATGTGAGCACCTCCACATATGTGGGTCTATATGTCTGGGCCTTTGTAGGAGCAGTGAGTGTGTGTATGCATTGCTGGTAACCTGTTTGTTGTTTTTTTGTGTTTGTATGTGAGTCTAGCCTGCAATGTCAATGTGTAGCTACATCTGTCACATACTGTATTTGTCTGGTGATTGTCAGCATACAGAGAAATTGCTACATTGTCTCAGGATGCCCATTTCCACCAAGATAGATGCAGAGATAGCAGGAAAGTGCCTATACATGGTTGCAGGTCATAATGTGTACTTTGCAAAGGACAGGACTGGAGGGTGTTTGCAAATGGACAAGGGATGGGTGCTTAGTTGGTGTAATCAACAGCTAACCAATCCAGTGATGCTGCCAACCCCCCAAACCAGATGCTCTTAGAGCAGTGGTAGTCCTGGTTGCCTTACCAATGTAAACTAGTCCTAAATAGTCCTAACTAAATGTGGCAATGCTGCTCAGTGCACAAACTAGTTGTACCATGAGTAGCGCTGGACTGGGTAAAATTCTGACAAAGTTTTTATATGAAAGTGCAACTTCTGGTGACTGCATATATACTGGCCACCACTAGCTGTCTCTGTGCGAGAGCAACTTCCCTCAAACATGAGGCTTATATACAAGCAGAAAAAAGCAAGTTTTACCCGAGCTATGCCCTAAGGCCAATCAGATAAGCATGCAATACGCTGTCCACCAGCAATTCCCTGCTCATATAGTTCAAATCAGTCTTCTCCTACCAGAAGAGTGCAGAGTTTGACCCTCTTAATGTAAAATGACTGGTTTGGAGCCCAAGTGTTTAGGGAACTACAAACAGATGCCTAATCATAACTGAGAAATACTAGATACAGTGTATTTAAATGCAGAACAGCAACCATTTTAGCAGTTAGAATATGTAACTTTAAACTTTAAACAAGTGTAGAAAAACAGTAAATAGCACAGAAATATTTCACAGTGTAATGAAAACAAGCAATGCAAGTATAAAATGATACTTAAATTTGATTTTCTTGCCAAAGATGGCTTCATGTGTTAGCAAAATCTTTCACAGTCTCTGGTGTCATTGCCAAATGATGAGCAGATCTGAGTAAACAAATATATATGTAAATATAATGATAGATAGCTATAGATAGACAGGTAGAGATATATCTATCAATCTCTCTATCTATATACAGAGAATATAACTTGTGCCAGGTAATAAAGGGAATTCACGTGAAGCTATGAGGGTTAGATTATGTAGCAGAGCTACATATACAAACATATAACATAGACAAGGCTGCAAAGGGAGGTAGTGACACAGTCGGGGCATGTGGAAGATAATGAAGAACTGGACATCAGACACCCAACGTATAGACAGAGGTGCCTCTGCAGGGAGTGGAGGTGAGTGTGGTAGCTGTGGACACCAGTGGTTCTGATATAGTAGCCACTGGTGGTAGTTCTATAGGCTTTGATAGTGGCAAGGTTGTCACTCTGCATGGTGCTATGTATAAATGTCAAATACATGGAAGGAAAATTTCCATAAAACAACACATACATGGGTGAGAATAGGAAAGTACAAATATAGGTATAATATTATCACAGTATTAACACTTTAATTGAATTTTATTGCAAATGTCAGGAAGCAATCACTCTACATTAACAGTGATGTGCCTATATACAACCCCTCTGGCAGATGAGCCCACAGACTTCATCACTTGTATTGTCGAAGACATCATGTACAGACTGAGCTGCAGCAACAGTCAGACAAAAAGCTATCTGGGAAACATGCATGAGTTTCAGTACAAAAGAATAAAAGAAAATCAGGCATGTAACCCTGAGGGGATTTGTCC
Organism: Protopterus annectens; assembly: GCF_019279795.1. Lineage (NCBI taxonomy): Eukaryota > Metazoa > Chordata > Ceratodontiformes > Protopteridae > Protopterus > Protopterus annectens. The sequence continues at coordinate 421,972,499 of NC_056730.1, read as the reverse complement.
CCACAACTTTCATTGCTTGCAGTGTTCAAGCTACCTCATTTACAGGCTAAGATACAGCAACACTCAGGCAAAATGCTGTCTTGGAAAAACACATGAGTTGAGGTTTCCACACACGCAGAAGGAAAGAATAAAAGCTCCAACAATATCTACTCACGACACTGCCTTTGGGCTCTGCATTCATTATCAGCAGGTATAGCTGGCAATATTGTACTTGTAAAGAGAGGTTATCAACACCTGTTGGTCATATCCTATTTTGTCTGTGCCAGCTGTGGTGCATTGACTCTCATCCCATGTGTGTGCCTGGTGACAGACAAGGTCAATATAAATAGTGCACGATAGTCATTGTAAGTTGGAGGTGTGAAATATTGCAGCCTATCTCTTTGCTATACGATGAGCAATTCCAGTGCTCATCAGCTGTGCATGGGTATTGGCTGCACTCTTCACGACCCAATACACACAGTACAATCACAAAAGACAAGTAATTTGGAAGCTCAACATGTGCATGTGTGAGGTGCGTTTACCTATTTTTTTACCAGATTAAAGGAAAGGAGCCACAGTGCAGGAAAGAGATGAAAAGGGGAAGTTAGGTGAGGGTAGAACAGAAGGTGAGCAACAAAGGAATGTGCAGGATGAAGGTAGGGGGGAAAGGGGGGTATATTTTTTGGGGGGGATAGGTGCTCATTTCTTGTGCATAGAGAGAAGGGAAGTTGGGGAAGCAAGTTTAGTAATATGAAGATATGTGGGCTAGTTTAGGTAGCGGGGAAGACAGACAATACCAACATGGTGTGTGTTAGACACAATGAGGGAGGGAGAACAGCATGGTGAAGGAGACATCAGACAAAGTGGAGACAATGGTGAGGGAACGACTGGACAACCAACAGGGGGGTTGTGCATTAACAGAAAAGGGAGGGGAACATCAATTAGAGATAGGATGGAGTTATGCAGCTGCAGTCCCTGACATCTTAGGTCTAGTGGGACCATCAGCACCATCTCAGATGGCGGAGACAGTGCTGCACAGAGACCAACTCAATGAATTCCCAGAGGAGGCTCTTTATCTGGACAACTGTAGCATCTAACCTCCTGACAGTTATCTCCCCTACAGTGCCTACCAGCTGCTGATGGATGACAATGATGTTACCTCCATTGGTACTGCTTCTGCTGGGTACAACAGCCCCAGCATCTGGTGCAGGGCTACTTGTAGTGAATGGTGCAGGTAGGGATAGAGATGTGGAGGGACTGTGGCAAGATGGGATCCAGATGTGCTGGCTACTTCTGGTGGTGGTGGTGCTGCTGTCACCAGCTGAGGAGGTTGACAGGCCTTGGCTAAGGTATGGGTGCATGTCTTGATGCTGCTGCATATAATAAAATAAATGGCCAGAAACAGTTCAAGAAACAAAATAAATGTTTGTAATTAAAAAGATAGTGACAAAAAGGGTGGGAGGGAGAGAGAAATACAAATATAATGAAAAAAACAACACTAATATGTACTTGTCCTATGATTAAATTACAAGTGATTTTATTCTTGACTGAACAACAAACACTTCCCAGTTTAACAAAACTGTTAGCGTAGACAAGTGAGAGGGTGACATGAATCCATGGCCATCAAAATCTGCATTATTAAAGGCAAAGGATTACCCTGATGAACTACCAGGACAAGGCACAGATCTGAATTCCAAGGCGTAGTAATAGGGTGTCTAAAATGCATGTACATATCCAATGAAAATCTCTTCTCAGCCACTCATGCCTGTCAGAGGTTATGAGTGAAGGAAACAAGCATATTGACAATGATTGTCCATGAGATAGCATTGGACACTGGAAATACGTGTGAGGAAAAATGTTGCTCATACATATTTCCCAAAACTAATGTTGTACTTAGTATAATGAAACAAACACCTTTATAGGAAAAGTATCAGAACACAAATTGGGGGGGGGGTTAAACCCACAGGCTTCATTATAATGTGGAAGAATATCCTTAACATTTTTACCCACTTTTCTAAGTAAATGGCAGAATACATACACAAACATCTACACTAAGAGCATTCAACAGACACACTGCTACCTTTGAACTATGGAAGCTATCATAGAATCTGTCAGCTAGTTATGAAAGGTATATTGTGTGAAACTGACTCTAGTAGTAAAAGCTGTACATTCTGAAGCAAGAATATTCACCATGGTACTCTCTTAGGTGTTCCAGTGTTTTCATGTACAGCTACCTACTCACTGCAATCAATGTTTTTAGGGGTTATGGAGAGTAAAATAGTACTGTGTAATCTCTGTCGATGGCTCTCACTGATAGGTTATGTTTGTTGCTAATGTAAGCTCTACTTGCAGTCTATAGGTGGTGTCTTCTGTTTAACTTCATCCTCCCATTGGTCTCTAGGAGATCAGGATTTTCGGTGCCTCATGTTACTGTGATGTTGAAGACACTGCTCCCCCTCAGTAGTGGATGCCAGTGGAGTGGGTGACAGCCTGGGCTAAACTATTCCAGGTGTCAGTTATATATTGAAACCCTTGATAGCCCTCTAGCAGGAGCCTCTAACTGCAATTTTTTTATGGTGGAGTTAAAGAAAGCTTTTTGACTCCTCACACCGCCTCTGTATTATAAATGGAGCACAACCCTCTGCTTCTCCAGCAATTGTGTTTCACCTTGACAAATCTCAGGGCAAAATGATAGAAAATTGGTGCCAAAAGCAGTTCACATTTGCACCATATGTCATGTACCATTGACTGACCCCACATTTGCATAAGAGATGATGGGACAGGAAAATATAAGTACTGTGTTATTACCTTCAAAATGGCATTTTAACTTGTGAAACATGATAGACCTGTATTCTTGTGTGTGCTGTTATAGATGCAGGCTCCACAACAATTCTATGTATGTATGGTTAAATGAGGATTTACAGAGTCCCCACCAGATGCATGGGTTGGACATGTCATGAGCAATGCTGTTCCCAGTGACCTAGGTATTGTACATAGTATCAAGAAGACCTGACTGCGATGGTTAGCAGGTGTGCTCATCATGCATATTTAACAATTCAGAAAAAATAATGAGTGGAGCCCTAATTAGCATAATCACAATGCCCAGCTAGGAGAATCTGCACAATAAGAATTATTTAAGCAAGCCTGAAGCTCTGCTTCTACAAGGTAATCACTTCTTTTTTACAAGTTCATCTCGTCAAGTATGGCTGCTTAAACTGCTGTTGAACTATTTGACTTAGTAAGAGATAGGTTTGTTAGTAAGTGTATTGGGAAGGTGTATTGAGAGAGGGATTGCAATTGTTTCCAGTAGGGATGCTGCACTACAGCATAAGGAGGTGAAGCACTTCAGAGTGTACTCTGCTTCAGATGAGATGTTGAACCAAGGTCCCATTTACCTGCTCAGGTGGATGTAAAATATCCCAAAGCCTGTATTGATAAAGTAGAAGTTCCCCAATGCCCTGGCCCAGTTTTCCTCTAGTAGTATAAATACCACTTCTGGTCTCCCCTAAAAAGAGGTCACTTGCCTAGTGGAACTAACTTGGTAAACAAAGGATAAATAAAATAAGTAAGTAAGTAAGTAAATAAATAAGTAAATAAATAGTTGTGTCAAGTTTAGGGAGGCGGCCAGTCTGGATAAATAATCTTTTAAATCCCCTTTCCAGTTCATGTTTAATTAAATCCCATGTGATGATCAATCTCCTATGGTTGGTGAGGTATGTCATGTTATGTTATTGAGAACAGGCTCTGTGAAGATGAGGGATGAAGGTATGGATATATAAATGGTAGCGATTGGAACCCATTTCAAAGGGTCCTATATAAAATAGAAAATATATTTTAGTCACCTTTCTGAATAACTTACACACCATTGCCTCTAGTAATGCTGTGTTAATAAGAGAATATCCTACAACTCCATTAATGTACTCCTAATAACAGAATATGCAACATTATTCCTAGTTAACACCACAATATAAATGACACTGACTCTGATGTCTGTTCTCCTCTTACTAACAAATTGGATGTCACTTCAGTTCATCTCATGTCTGTTATATCTCACACACCCAGCTCCACGAAGGACCTCCATTCACCTTAAATATTACTGAAAGATTTTTTTTCTCTCTAAACTTCCCTAAGTTGTTGGAACTTCATACCACCCAGTGTTTGAAACCTCTAAAGTATGCCCTTTTCAGAAAGAATACTTAGGCAACTCACTACAATTTTATAAAGTACCTGCTTTAGACTAAACCCTATTTAAATCTGTTTATCCTATTGGATCCCTGGGTACTTGCATGTTATATCCAGTTACAAGATCTAAAATTTAACAGTGGCACTTTTTGATGATGAAAAAAGTGTTATCTTTTTTGCACTCTAGAAGAGCGAATGCTACTAACTACTAGAAAATCAAGTTTTATCACCCCCCCGATTACACCCCCTTACAATCCATTAATGTTTTTGAGTCTTTATGTGAATAAGAAATTAGGGATGTATGTAAAAAAAAAAACACTGCAAAGGCTCTTCTATAATTTGACAACAAGTTAACTCTGGGCTGTTAGACAACTCAAGGAGATAAAGAATATCTGCTTTACGAACGTGGACAAAGTGGATGCTTTGTTTAATGACACAAACTTTTACAAAGATGTGACAGAAAATTATGTTTTAAAAGGCATACTATAGCATAACTTCTTCTTTATTTGAATTATTTACCAATTGCCTTACTAATGATAAACTTCACCAGTTTTTTGAGTGTAGATAATTTTAGTTTGGGGATGCTTTTTGGTATTCTGAAGATCCACAAAAATATTGCACCCCTGCCCTTTTGGCCTATTGACAGAGTGCCATTGTTATTTGTGGATAATAAAATCAACACTGTTGCACAGACTACTAAGTGTACTTGAAAGATTCATGGCTATTCATGTGGATTGAGTAAATTGAATATTAATGCTGACAAACAGATTTAATTGGTCAAAACCGATTTCACATCTGTATACACCTACATTCCACAACTGCCAGATGTGGAAGTAGCAGCAGAGGTTTAAACCAAGGCTGTGTGTTGGAATTAAATGGACATTACTTTGGGATGCACATTGTTAGAAATAATTTTGGGTAACAAATATTTTATAATTATGGACAAGTCTTTTCAACAGACTAGTGGCTCTTTTATTTGCCAATTTAGTACTGTCTATCCGGGAAATGATTTTCTTATATAAATGCTATTTATTTGCACAATTTTTGTTTTACAAACTCTTTACTGGTGACATTAATATTGTATATTACATGGAAAAGCACAAGGGTTAAATGTAAGTCTTTTGTAGGTATTCCAGATTCCAGTACCCCCATTTTATGGTGCTCATGTTTTATGGAGCTTGGGTGACATTCTATGAGTGAGGAATGAGCAATTTCATTCCTCATTCTTTGATGTCATGTGAGGCTACCCTCTATCTTGAGGTATGCAATAAGGTCTATGTTATAGCAGGGCTATTCCTCTACCAATGGCATTGGTCAGTCATTATAATTGGATATGGCCTTGTTCATCCATCTATCTCTGGCTATGCCCTTGGTCATCCATTCTTCATGGGGTAAGACCTCAGCCATCCATCATAACTAAAATGCAGTCTTGGCCATTTGTCTCTCTTGGGGGTCTGCCATTAGTCATCCTTTTCGGCTAAGCCACTGGTTATCACTTCTGTAATCACATACTAGCCCAGGAAATTTTGTGCAAACAATTCTTGTTGGTTTATTATTCACATTCTAAAATTGCTTGCTTTTCTGTTCTCTGCTGATATCATGTCTTGTTAAGACTAAACATAACTTCAATTTCTGACACAAGAACAGCATTGCTGATGTCATATTAGTGATTACATGTACTGCATTTCTATACATACAAATAAAATTATATGCCATACACCGTAATGACACCCAGCAGTGCTGTAAACTGAAAAAGTCTCACGTAGTGTCGAGTGAAATAAGAAACACAAATAAGGGTGCAAATACAATAAAACCCATGTTAAGACCACCAAAAATGACAAAATAAAGTTGATGGATCCAGGAAATGTAAACATCCAATATTTAATTGCAAGCAGAAGTAAAATCCAGAAAAGCCATATATCAAAACAAGAACGGTTAAGCTCTTTCATTCCTTTAGTACAGGACTTCTTCAAAACCGTCTTAAACCATTCAACTGAACTTTTAAACATAAATCAGAATAGTCATGTGACTCCCATTTATTTAGAAGAAAAACATCTTTAAAAAATGAAAAAAAACAAGGCAGTAATGTGACAATAATTAAACCAATTACTAAATTGTTAAATAAATATATAATGAATTTTTTATATAAAATGAATAAATTAAATACAATTTATAGTTTAGCAGCTCTAAAGTTAAGGACTGGAGTGATAGAAACCTGACCCTAGCAATGCCATCTAGAATACCTGAGATTCCCAAAATAAAGAAATGTGTTTGTGAGGGGGGTAAATAGTTTTATGGACTAAAAAGAAAAGTTATCACAGTACCTATAACTTGAAACAGAATAAATTACATGCTTATTGTACAATGGAAAGTGCATTTTATCAAAAAGGGAAGAAATTTGTCCTGTAGTACTGAGGATCTTGCCATCAGGGCCAATATCAGTGAATAATAATGTCTTTCGGCTTTTCCCATTTAGGGACTGCCACAGTGGAACTCGGGTCCGCTAATGATTGGCAGTGGATTTTTACAATGCTGAGTTGCCAGCCCGACGCCCAACCTTCAAAGAAGGCACACCCATTCACACATGCACCTACTTGCAAGTCCTTAGACATCACTCAACCGTGGGGAGGACATGCAGACTCCACACAGAAGGCACTCCAGCTGAGAATCAAATGGGAGAACCTCTTTCTGTGAGGAGACTATGCTAACCGCTGCACAACCGTGGCTCTAGTGCCAATATCAGTGATTACTGATTAAAAATATTAGATAAGTGAATATTGCGGCCTCATTAAAAATAATAACTTGCAGGATTTATTGCCTTTATATATTACTGTACAGGTCTACTACAATTTCATGCATGCTAGTAGCTCACAACACATTTGCACTCTGCCACTTGCTCTCATTGTTAAGTGCCCTAATGCTCACTAGCTCAGTCCTAATGAATTACCTAGCCAACCCATCACCTGATCCTCTTAATCTGCATAGCCATACCAGAACCCTAACTCCAGCCCTTAAACTCTCCTCTCTATCTTTAAAATCCATGATCACTTCCTAAACCTAAAACTCCATTCCCTAAACCTGCAATCCCACCTCCTCCCACTCCCTCCCTACAGCTGTCGCACTCACCCTTTCCAGACTCATCTACTGTGTTCTGGTGAGGTAAGACAGCTCCACTCTCTCTGTCTCACTCTCTCTCTCTCTCTCTCTCTCGATGTTTCTTATGTAGTCAAGTGTGAACTACAAGTCACATGAGTTCATGACTGCAAGATAGCAGTATTGTGCACCTGGGACTTGTGTGTTTATAACATCATTTGCCTCCCAGACTGTATAATTAAATGTGAAGAAGTATGGCATAACTATGCAAGATCTTCAATGTTTATATGTATCTGATTGGGAGTGTCTTCTGTAATGTTTGAGAAAGAAGTAAATGGCAATAGCTTTTTTTATGTGGCATGCATGATTTTATTTTTAGTAGTGTGTGAATGTAGTTAGTTCAGACACAATAGGAAGTGCTGATTTTATTGTGAGAATTATTCATCATCAAGTACCACATACAAGAAATGACACTCAATGTAGCTTTACAATATGCAAAATGCATCATGGTAGCAAGCTTTCAGAGCCCAGGCACTCTGTAAGTACCATCAAGTTAATATGCCCATTGAGATTCTCTGTAATTCTAAATTACCACTCTCCCCAGTGCACAATAATTCAGCACTGAGAGTTTGCTATGTTCTGATACATGCACTAATAAGTTTACTGAATTAGGGAAAAATTGCCAGTCATATTTTTTCAAAACTCATATAAGACATTAAGATGTACCTCTCAACAGGAAGCACTGATTTTTTGTGTGTGTGTGTGTGTGTGTGTGTGTGTGTGTGAGTGTGTGTGTGTGTGTGTGTGTGTGTGTGTGTGTGTGTGTGTGTGTGTGTGTGTGTGTGTGTGTGTGTGTGTGTGATGAACCGAGATGCTGCCAGCCCATCTAGCTGGAATTTTGTAAATAATTATATGTCACTTGAAAATATTAATATGATTTATATAGAAATGTGAAACTGCCAGCCCAACTAGATAGAATTTTGTAAATAATTCTGTGTCATTTGTGAATAGTTATATGATTTGAATGCTTGCCTTAAAAATGTAAGAAAACTATATGTTCTGCACTGAGCTTCAAGATTGTAACCACAGTGCACCCTCCCGGAAAAGAGCAGAAATGTGTATAAACTATATGTCAATACAAATGTATGGTTTCATAGTAGAAATTGGTATATACAGAGTTAACTTGCAAAACTCTAAGGAAATAAGCTGAGAAGTAAAGAGTTTTACGATGTGTTATAAAGTTAGTTTATCCCAGCTAAGAGACAGGATGTCTACGGTAGGGTTTTTTTTCTATTGTCTGTAAACAGAGGTAACTACAGGTTTCCAAGGTAATTGTTTTATGACTTTTAGTTTCAGGCAAACTTCCAAGAGAGAATTGTCAGCGTCTGAGAGATAAAGTATTTGTAACAGAGACATGCTAAAATTTAAGTTTCTGCTAGCCGGGAAAACTTAGACAGAGGTGACAAAAATGATGTAATCTGAGATGATATAGCAGTAATGTGTATTATTAACTTAAGAACTATCTCAGAGAGAAAGTCACTGCATTTTGCATCTTGTCCTGGTCCTGTTAACAATACACCAGCACTTGCATTGGTCTGTAAGTAAGTTATTTAGAACATAGCTTCTCTTAGAGATAGATTGGAATATAGCAAGATTAGTGTAGATGTTTTCTATATTTTTGTGAGACTGTCCTACTATGTTATTTTAAAGTATTTCCTGTGACTGTGAACTCTGCTGTTACTGCGTTGAATTAATAAGTATTGTCTTGTGTTTTTATTTATTATTAAATATATTTAAACCTTTTAATTGCATCTATTTTGTGTATAGAGATGATTAAGCTCATAGAGTACTTGCACATGTATTTGGTGATACTGTATAAGCCACTCTAGAATAGCCTTAAAAGTTTGGTTACACTTACCATTTGGATAACAGTAACATTACACAGTGGAAATGGTCACCCTTTGGGAAGGGCCTTATAGTAGCTGATAAGTAGGGGTTCTGGTGGCAGTGCTAACTACTTTATGGTCTGGGCAGAAGGGGGCATAGCTAGTAAACCTGTGTCAGCCTTCCCAAGATATGTGTTTGTATATAAATGAAATCTCAAAGTGTGTGTGTGTGTGTGTGTGTGTGTGTGTGTGTGTGTGTGTGTGTGTGTGTGTGTGTGTGTGTGTGTGTCTATGTGTGTGTGTCAGCTACTTGGCAAGGACACAAAGTACTGGTTGGACACAGAAAATGCTGGGAGGACTTGGCTTGGAACTCTGGCTAAGGACTCCACTCTATAGCTGTGCCAGTGGGGAGTCTTATTGGGGATCTGGAGAGAAAGGGAGAAACCAGCCCTAGACTGACTGTGATCTCTGTGTGCTCTTAAGAGGAAATTGTACTTTACTTTGTGTGTACTGTTCATCCTCCCAATGTGCATGTCCCTCACTGGTGTTACTGGTCAGGATTGAGGCTCCTTGATTACTGTGTCAGTGCATGGGCATCACAGTGTGATTTATTCATGATCAAGTACCACATACAAAAAATGAGGGGTCTGAATGGAGAGATGAGTAAAAGAGAGAAATATTGCTGGAACTGAATTAATTCTCAGGTCTTGCTGAGCACCTTCAAGTGGCAGATCCTCTTTTTCCAAAATCTCACCAAGACGACACTGATATATAGATTGTATTTTATATAGTATATATCATGGACAGAAATAGGTTAAAAAATAAAAAAAGACAGGTGGGTGCACAAGTCCAGATAAAAAAGTGCCCAGTCCTGGTAGGTGCAATCATGCCAGGACTGGTAAAAATGACGGTATAGAATTCTCATGACATGGAAACATTCCTACCATGTGGTTAGGCCAGGCTCAAGGAGAGAATGGCCCTTTGTTGTAGAAAGAAGTAGTTGTCCACAAAAAACACAAAAACTGACAGTCCAAAAAGGTGCTATAAAGATGATAGATTGGACTACCAAGAATAACAAAGAAATTATATATTACTATTACACAAGAAGTGCAGAATTTCTGGATGGAATGTATTCAACAAGATTAAAAGAGAAATTAGTGGAAAGAAAAATACCTGCACAAGAAAAACTGTCAAAAGCTACAAATGCAAATTTGTGTTCATTAATACTAATAAACTAAAGATATCAGCACTGCTAGAAAAAACTTATAAGATAGCAGATAAATATTAAGGAAAAGTGCAAAATGGGCAATTCATTGATGACCAAAAAATGTTTTATAGAGAATTGTGAAACAAAGCAAAAAAAATAGAAAAACTGCCACCAAAAAAGAAGAAATAGTCACAGTTTGGAGAAATATCAATGAAGACCCTGCAGAACATAACTAAGGTACTGAATGCATAGAAGTAAAAGAAACAATAAGAAGTTCAAATGTACAGGATATGAAATGGGATGAAATAATGGCCAGAGAAATTGAAACAAAATTAAGAAAAGCTCCTAAATGGAAAGCCCCAGGCTCAGATGCAGTATCTAACTTCTGGCTAAAAGTATTAATATTTTTACATGAAGATTCAGCCCTGAGTATGAACTACTTATATGCACACCCTGAATAGACACCAGCCTGGTTAACAACAGGAAAAATGATACTTCTCCTTAAGAGTGAACCTGCAAGCTATCCTAAAAACTATAGACTAATAACTTGCCTTCCAGTGATGTAAACACTATATACTGGAACTGATGCTTACAAAGTTTATAGTCATTTAGAAGAAATCTCAATCATGGCAATAGAACAAAAAGGTAACAAAGAAAGTCATATGGAACAAAGGATCATTTGTTGTTAAATAAAGTCATAATGGAAAATTGTAAAAAGGGGAAAAATCTGAGTATGGCATGGAAAGATTACAAAAAGCATTTGACAGCATCCCACATTCATGGATAAGGGAGTGCTTACAGATGTATAAGATGCACCCTACATTGACCAAGTGAAAATGTTACTGTCATAATTCCATTTTTGGTTAGGGTTAATGCCAAGTGATATATTCGAATGATCAGATATAAATCTGGCCTCATGAGCAAACTTAGCAATTTTAGTCGAGAAAGCATCTGAGATCAGGTAATAATCAACCCTAGACCAAACCTTATGTGAGGCTGAATAGAAAGTGAATTTATTAGCCTCCCTGTCAATCTCAGATATTAAAAAAGCGTCAACTAAATTAAAACTATTCATCAAATCTTGAATAGAAGCAGTTATTTGGGTGGGCTGTTTTCTGTTCTTATTCAAGCTATCATTTGATGGATCAATAAGAGCATTCCAGTCACCACCAATAATGAAGAAATGATCATGGTATGGAAGTAGCAGATTATGTATTTCCTGGATGAACAAATGTTGGTTTGAACATGGACTATCATCATCATCTTCTTCTTTCGGCTGCTCCCGTTAGGGGTCACCACAGCAGATCACCTGTTTCCATTTCTTCCTGTCCTCTGCATCTTGCTCTGTCACACCAACCACCTGCATGTCCTCTCTCACCACATCCATAAACCTTATCTTAGGCCTTCCTCTTTTCCTGTTACCTGGTAGCTTCATCCTTAGCATCTTTTTCCCAATATACTCAGCATCCCTCCTCAGCACATGTCCAAACCAACGTAATCGTGCCTCTCTGGCTTTGTCTCCAAATCTTCCAACCTGGGCTGACCCTCTAATATACTTATTCCTAATCCTGTCCACCCTCATCACACCCAGTGCAAATCTTAACATCTTTAATTCTGCCACATCCAGCTCAAACTCCTGCATTTTTGTCAATGCCACTGTCTCCAACCCATATGGACTATACACATTCAAAAACAAAATCAGGGACTTAACTTGTGGGTATGAGCAAGTGAATAAACACCATCTTCCTTTCGAATCAAATTTAGTATCAAGCACTTCTCCAGGGAAGGACTTTTTAATTAAAATAGCTGTACCTTTTGATGCAAGGCTGCTCCCTGCTGATATAATCCATCTAATCCAATTTCTTTTTTTAATATTGTCCCATTGGTCATTTGTCATATGCGTCTCTTGTAAAAAAATAATGTTTGATTTGTCTTGATAAATCAGGTGCATAACCAGCTTTTTTTTTATGTCCTGATGACCATTTACATTCCAAGAATTCACCCTAATCATCTAACTATAAATTCAAAAAATAACAATAAAAATAAAATAGGGTCAACAGAGATACTAGTTTCACCAGGAACGGTCCATATAATGATAGGTCCTTTTCTAACACATAAAAAATAAACTGTACTCAAAACTGATGTTCTGACATCCATGCTCCTAACCTTACAACCCGTGCCTAACCACCCATCTCCCTAATATGAGTTTATTTGCAAATGTAAAAGATACAAATATACTGTTGTTAAACATTTTTGTATAAAATAAATGTTACAGGTATGCAACAGGGAGACATAAATACTAACCTCGATAGTCCAAGTGTCACCCAGCATTCACAACTACACCCTCATACCACTCCAAAAACTATTTAATACTAACATATAAATCTAAAATGTACATTTAAAGGCAAAAAGATGCTTAGAATAGTTAATAAAAGAGTATAAGAATCATACTTTCTAAAAGACTTAATATATATATATATATATCATTTTAGCAGATCATAACATGGAATTAGTTATGCTTACAGGTGCATAAGGTGGGATTGGTATATATTATTATGATTGTACACATTAGTTTAGAACTAACTCCCTATAAATCAATAATACTATATCTTATCACAGACAGTAAGCAAGCAAGTGTAACTATATCTGGCATTCCTAGGGTAATGGCATATCTATAAATATTATTTTAAAATCTATTATTGAAAATCAAAATCACACACCTAAAATAAACACACATCTAAAATATCAGAAAGACCATTTATAGATCCAAACAAAGTAATCAGCTGAGCTTTGGATATCATTTGCAGATACCTGAGACTTATAAAGCTTATAGAACAGAAAACTATACACTTCACCCCTATAAGATACAGATCACTTATTTAGCTGCAGCATTAGATTTTAGACACAATTAAATTAATACTTAGTTACCATATTAGCAATTTAACTAATACTACAATATAAAACTAAATACTAATCAATTAATATTTGGCAGGCATTATAATAAAATAAAAACATATATATAACATTCCTTAACTAAATATAGCACACACTGACATAATGCTCTTTAAATTAAATAATAATGTTACTAACATTACCCTGAATGAAATCCTTCAATGTTCTTACATTTTCAGCATCACACAGAACCCAAACTGTAAAAATACAGTCCATTTCTTCATAAATATGATGTATTTCATGATTTTTAGCTTTCCCAGTAATGTTTTGCTTCTTTACATCTTTTCCCACACTCTCTGACCTTGTGACATCATCGGCCAATGTTTTCATTGAATTCTGGGATATGGATTGTAGAAACAGCCCAGTAGACAAAAGAAACCCTCATGGAGCTGTTATGTAGGCCTCCCCAGGCCTCAGGAAGCAACACAAGTCCCAAAAATGGAGTAATTTAAAGCAGAAGAAAATAAATTCGAGAAAAAAAAAAGATAAAAAAATGGCAGGAATATTTCCAGAATGTCCAGAGAGTGACAAAAAAACCAACAGGACATTAAATCAGTCCTTAAATCAGACATTAAATCACTAAATTGTAACATTCTGAAAAAAAAGATGTTTTGCAGGAGGTTAATGAATATCTAAAACACTTAGAAGCTGAATCATTGCTTTCCAGTATCCCTTTAGATATACAATGGGCAGTGGCTAAAGCTGTCATTAGAGGAATACTTATCCAAAAAGCATCTTACTATAAAAAGAAAGAGAGTTTGTACATTAATAACCTCACAAAAGAGTTTAAAAAAATTGACGCAGAACTGCAAAAAGATTTTTCCCCTGATTTGGAAATTAAACTTCACGGAATTCAGAAGGAAATGTATTTCTTCCACCAACAAAACTACTCTTTGACTGAATTAAAGCTTCTACAGAGATACTCAGAATGGGCTCAAACTCCATCCAAGACTCTAGCAAGATTAATAAATATCAAAGAAGGACCAAACTATATAAAGGACATAACGTACAAAGGGAAAATCCTGTATAGAAATAGTGGCATTGTAAATTCATTTGTAGATATTTACATGGAAATCTATAATCCCAAAACTCAATTCCAAAAATAACAATACATAGACTTCCTCAATAAGCTTAATGTCCCAAAACTATCTTCCACACAATTTACCCAGTTAAAAGCCCCTATAACACTAAATGAAACAACTGCAGCTATTAAAAAACTGAAACCTAATAAGGCGCCGGGCCCTGATGGATTTACAGGTGAATTTTACAAAATTTTCTGCAGTAATCTTACAAAAATTCTACTTAGCATGTATAATCATATCATATCAGAAGGGATTACGGACAAGTATATGAATAATTCCAAAACTATTTTCATACCAAAACCAAACTCTGACAAATCAAACCCTCTTAACTATAGGCCTATTGCCTTTATAAATGTAGATATGAAAATTTTATCGACCATTTTTGCAAATAGAATTCAGAAAGTGATGGCATCAATTATTTCACCAGAGCAATTGGGTTTTATAAAGCAAAGACAACTTTGTGATAATACTCTCACTTTGCATACATTATTAATGTTCCTTGAAAAGGATAATCATCCAAGATACGCTTTAACGTTAGATGCAACTAAGGCCTTTGATAATGTGGATCTCAACTTCTTATATGTAACAATGGAATACTTTAACTTCCCGGATATGGTCATTAATACTATTAGGATGATGTATAAAATGCTTCTACTTCCCTTTATATAAATAAAACATTATCAAATCCTATTAAAATTGCAAATGGCACTAGACAGGGGTCTCCACTATCAACCTATCTTTTTAACTTGTATCTTGAACCTTTTCTTATCTGGCTCAAGCAGATGACCTATCATCATATCTCAAAAATCTATAACATTGAAATAAGGTACTCTGTGTTTGCAGATGACCTTAACATT
The DNA here is from genome assembly GCF_019279795.1 of Protopterus annectens. Taxonomy (NCBI): domain Eukaryota; kingdom Metazoa; phylum Chordata; order Ceratodontiformes; family Protopteridae; genus Protopterus; species Protopterus annectens. The sequence continues at coordinate 421,957,261 of NC_056730.1, read as the reverse complement.
TACTTTGAGCTTCCTAACACAGACCTCCAGAAAATTCGAAACTCTATTGATCTCTTTTCTAAAGTGGCTAACTATAAGCTTAACCCCACCAAATCATCCTGTTTTCCTTTGAATCCTAAGAAGCATTTAGAATACTACTTCCCCCTTTCTGACATACCTCTTAAATATTCAATAAAGTATCTGGGTATAAACTTCACACACTCATCAAGAACTTATGAAAAATAATCTTTGTAAAGTTTGGGATCAAATAAACAATGATCTAACCAGATGGAAAAATATTAACCTTTCACTGTTATCAAAATATGCTATTATCAAGATGAATGTTCTACCTAGAAGTCTTTTCCATTTAAACTCTGTGTTTCTTAACATTCCAAAAAACTTCTTTCGTAAAATGGAGACCACAATTTCTAAATTCTTATGGTTCCCTAAATCAACCAGAATAGCATATAGGAAATTAACTATCCCAAAAGCTAAGGGTGGATTACGTCTTCCAGATTTCAGTCTTTATTATCAAATAATTACTGCAAGTCAGTTAATAAAAATAGCCAGTTATGATGAATCTTGGTCTCCAATATGGGTCAAGATCAGGTATAACTATATACATTCATTCAAAATTAATCCTCAATCTATCCCCTTTCTCACACCTGTTGGTGAATTTAACATTAGGTTTTTGCCTATTCTAAAAACAAAATTCTTATTTTTCATGATCTGATGAAATCCCTTAATTTGCAAAATACAATCCCCATTCTTCAACCCATACATCTGAATCCAAATTTAAAAATCAATAATAAAATGATTGACCTATCAAACTTTCCTATTATCAAGAAGGCTACAGTCTGGCATTTTTATAGTACAAAAAATGCAGCAGAGGTTAAAACTTTATTTGGGGCTCCTAATAAATATGATCCTATTTTAAGACAACTCAGCTCACTTATAAAACAAAAATTCCTTAAATACAGAGTTATGGAACAAGATATTCAATTAACACAATCAATCATCAATTCACTCTCCCTAAAAAACAATATGATCTCACATACTTATAAACTTGTGTCATCCATTATACATAGTCATTCACTTTTATTTTCCAAATACTGGGGATCAATACAGGATGAAATCTCTAGCGAATCGAAGTATGAAGCAATCAGAAATACACTAAACTTGACCCCCCTTCAAAAATCTAATTTACACACAGCTAATGATAAATAATAATTCTTACTACACCCAGTTGTTTTACAAAAATTTGGATGTAATAAAAACTTAACATGTCCTTTCTGCACTCTCCCTCATGTTGACATAATACATATGTTCTGGAGTTGTAAGACCATCTATAAACTCTTGTGCACCCTCAGAATTCAATTAGAAAAAATGAGGTATGAGAAAACTACATTTTCTTGGCAAACTATGATCCTTAATATTGTTCTTATTCAAATCAAAGCTATTCGCCATCATGTTCTTGTCTCAGTTTGTGCTCTGCTTAAATATTTCATTACTAAAAATTGGATCAACCCCTCAGCAATTTCATGGGAAAACTTTAAGGATATGGCAATAAAATATATATCAGCCACAAAATGTGCATGAATGGCAAAAAGAAAAAGAATTGTTAAAAAAAATATTGGGAAAATCTCTTTGATCTAATCCGGAATAAGTAAAATCCAGCAATTTTTTTTCTTATACATTTGCATTCCAAGCTGGATCCTTTTTCTACAAGGTATGGTCCAAAATTATTTGATAATGTAAACATTACACTTTACTTATGTAAGTAAGACTTTGTCTTATGTCATTTTATTCGGCGAGGTCCTCTGACATCTATGATGTAAATATATTGTAAATATGGTGTAAATAGGTTTTTAGGACATGTATAGTTTACTTTAGGTGGTGTACCCCCAAAATAGTTAATAGTTTATACTTTATATAATAGTGTGTTATCTGATTAAAGTTATCCTCCTCTTGGGAGGCCTGATTTCTATTTGTATTATGTTTTTCTGGGGCATCCTAGTGAATGATTTACCCATTCAGGAGTAAGGTACTTGTTACAATAACTGCTTGTCTATAAATCAAAACTTGTTGTTAACTGTTTGTATTAATTTAGAATGTACTTTACTTTCTTTCTCTTGGTTTGATGTACCTTACAAGTTCCTTATCTTGTATTTATTTTCATTTCTTTTTTGTAAAAGTTTTAAAACTAATAAAAATATTTTTGAAAAAAAAGATACAACCTACATTGATCAATTATGTTACAGTGACCATGAAACAGTGGCAAACTACTTTGCAGCTAAGCCATGATAAAAATTCAAAGGGGATATTCTGGGATGATGTTTTTGTCTTGCCCTTAACTCATTAAGATGTCTACTTAACGGATTAGGTCATGGTTACAATTTGGCTCCCAGACAACAACAAAGTGTAAAGACTTCTCATCTATTTTTTTCTAGATGACTAAAAACTGTATAGTTCATCAGATGAGCAGCTGAAAGTAAAACTGGTAGTAGTCAAAACGTTTCCGGCTGATATAAGAATACCAATTATTCTTGATAAATGTTCAAAAGCAACCTTTAAAGCAGAAAAGCTGTAGCACAAAGAAAATATCAGTCTGGGACAAGAATGTGATATAATGGAACTTAAAGCAGGAGAGAGTCTATAAATATTTGGGAATTGATGAAGGATCAAAAATAAAACATGAACAAATGTGAACAAAACTTAGTAAGAAATATTTTAGAGGACTAAAACTAATACCGAAAACAGTCCTGACATTTAGGAGCAAAGTACAAGCTATAAACTAATTTGCTCTTCATGTTCTAATTTACAGTTTTGAGCTAATTGACTGGCCACAAAGGGTATTGTATCAATTGGACAGGAAAATGCTTCACACTTATCAAATGATATATAGAAATCAGTATATACCAAGATTATATATTCCTCATGCTGAAGGCGGTATGGGCCTCCTAGAAAATGATTACATGTATAAATCTGCAATTGTAGGACTGTACACATATCTGCTGACCTCACTAGATCCAAACATAGTGAAGTTTTGAAACATGAGCAGAACAAATGTAAGATGACTTTCCTGCTTAGTTTGGCAGAAGCATGTTGGTGCCAATTGAGAATGTAAAGCAAACCAGAAATAGACAAAAATCAGAAAACAAATGAATGTGCCGAAAAGTAAAATAAATAATATATGGAGAAGGATCAGATGAGAAGGCAAGAAATGTGGAAAAGGCATAAATATAGTTGCAAGTACAGAAAACTCCTGAAAATCCTCATGGCGATCAAGATCTGATACAGAAATGCTTAAGGAGAGTTGAATTTACACAAAAAGATGAAAGGTTAGTATTAGCAGCCAAGAATGGTGGACTATGTACATGTTGGTTTACCAATTCTATTGAACATGTGGCAGAAACAGACAAATACAGGTTCTTCAAATAGAAATGAAAACAATCGCACATCTTGTTGCTTGGTATGATACACTAATGGCAGAGGGCCTGTATACTGAAAGGCATAATAACATGGACTGTTGCATTGTGGATTGTGCAAACATTACAATATTGAAGTAGTTGAGAAGCATTGGACACATGAGACAAAAGGCACCATAGCGAATGACGAAATGGATATCACATGTGTTAGATTAGGGATTTCAATTTATTAGACATTAGACCGACTAAAGGGTAAAATAAATTGTGTTTCATTGATGCAAAAAGGGCAGTTAAGCAGACAAGAAAATAACCTTGCTGCCCAAGTGTGGAAGACAGTTTATTAAAAACAAAATAAAGTGTTCAGACAGAATGTTCTTTGCTCAAGGGAAAGATATAATCTTGTCAGCTACAGAATGTTCTTTAATGGAATGTTGCACATACAAGACAAAGCCTGAGACCAAGGATAGAAAAAGTAAATAAAATACTGGACTGAAGCAATATAATATGTTGTGTTGAGGATAGCAGTTCAGTTAAGGTCCGTAAGTTCATTTGACCTGTTACTTCAGAGATGTCAAACTCTCGTGCCTGAGTACAGAAAATGGGTCATCTAGAGACTACGTCAGTTTACATTGTTCAGGACAATCAGAATATGACGTGCAGCAACTTGAATTGTTTATCAGTACTGTTAATGAAGACAGTATTCGGATATTGTGAACATCTAATAAAACCTTATTAAATGAACTATAGTGTTTGGACAATTCATTCTGAAAAGTGCACAAGACTTGGTCCATAAAGGAAAGACTGGCACCTGTTCAGCATGAGCTTGGGTAATTAAGACTTTAGTTTCTCAGTCTCATTGCATACAGTGTTTCCAGCTAATTATGGTACAGTACAGTATTTTCAGTTCTTACAATGGCGCCCAATGTGACCTACTGTCTGGGGAGAGATATATACTTCTCACAGCCCAGCAAGCAGTTGTAACCCTTTCATATCCAGTTTCCAGTACAACACATTTTCTTAAGTTCACAGTAACTGTTTATACACTGGAAGTACTACAACAGCACTCCGGAGAGCAGACCACCCTTTCAATAAAGGAATCATTCATTTCCAGACTTGGTTACACTACATGTGTCTACAGAAATCTACAGAATAGCAGTGTTTCCTTCAACTTCATGTGTTTACAGACTATAAAATAACAGTGTTTTTATTAAAGTGCTGCACTCCATGTTTCATTCAACTACATGTGTTCTAAGAAACTTCAACAAAAACAGCTGCAGTAAGTAATTTTTCAAATATGGTTTTACTGCAATAGCCAGCTTAACTTCAGTTTCATTAACAGTTTAGAGTGACAGCAAATGTTTCAGAGCAGACTTTTCAGCAGCATAAGGATATTTTTTCCATAAATAAAGCTATGAAATCTATACAGAATAAGCTAAAAATTATGACATGACAAGTTTCATTAAGACAGCATTACTTCATGTAAAAAATGGACACAGCATACTTCAGAAAAACCTCACATAACTTCACATAACTTCAGCGGACCAGTATTAAATCAAATCTGTGTTCCTTCAGAACATAAAATACATTATCCAGTTAACAGATATCTCCACAGACTTTCATGTTTCCAGCATGACATCACACAGTCAAAAAGCAAGGAAAAGGTTAATAAGCTACAGATGACAGCTCACATTTCTTCCAAGACCATAAAGTTATATAAGACTTTATATGTACTTTTTAGTTAACAGTTCAAAAAGGTTTAAATTAATCAATTAAAGTTATTTGCATATAAACATGTCAAGTATTGCTGCTACAGTTAAAATGTCAGTAAATTTTTGGTTTAAGTTTAGAAATGTTCTCATAAATTTAAAGGTTATTAGTTTAAAAATGTTACGTAAAAGGCTTAAATCACAGAAGCCAGCTAACAACTCAGAAGTCAGTATGGTCTCCAGCTTTAACTTATATGCTTCAGCACATGCAGTTCAATATAATAATTTCATTTGTAGTATATTTTCATGTACAAATGTTCAGAGTATAGTACATACAATTCAGAATACAGAAGTTGTTGTTGTGTCTTTTGGCTTTTCCCGGTTAGAGGTCGCCACAGCAGAAATCCGGTCCGCTAATGATTGGTAGTTGATTTTTACATGCCGAGTTACCAGCCCTGGTGCACAACCTTCAATGAAGGTACACCCAGTCATGCATGTCTCGATGCAGAAGATGCTCTAGCTGAGAATTGAACCGGACAGCATCTTACTGTGAGGCGACAACGCTACCGCAGCACCACCAACGCAATAATTCAGAATACAGAAGTATGTTGTAGTATTACAGATGTCAACACAATCTACATACATAACATGCAAGAGTATCTCAAGTTCACATTACTTCATCTAGTTTCTTATTTTCAGAATCAAGTACAATGTTTGCACTGAAGAAAGATAAGATAAATCAAAGTGCAGATTTTGTAACTGAAGAACAGACTTCAGTGTTAAGTAAAAGAATACATTCCATAACTATCTGTAAAGGCCAGAGCATTAATCTGTCATTGTTTAAGAGGTTATTTCATTGTTTACAGACAAATCAATTTCAGTTGCACATAGGAAAGATACAAGTGCAGTCTTGTCAGAATTTAAAATGTCAAAGATTATGGCAGCTAACAGTTCAAAGTGTAATAGCTCTGTATATACTGGTTTAGACTTCAGTAAAGATATCTGTGCAAAAGTACAGATTTTAAAGAATTGGTTACAACAGAAACATGCAGATTTGTAGGTTAAAGATAGAATAAATTCCAGTTCAGCTGACACAGCTGAAGTGCTCAGAAAGACATATTGGATGTGGTCAGTTAGGAAAAAAGGGTAACCATATGCCTCTATGTTTTGACGTATATCAGAACTAACAGTTAAATTAATTAGCAGAATAAAGGGTTTGCAGTTACAGTTGGCAAATTAATTTTTTGCATTATTATTTTGTTTAGCAGTCATTAGTTAAGAGCTTGGTATAAAAGTGTTGCAATGCGTAAACAATATTGCAATATAGACAGAGACAAAATAATGTTTGCTAGTATAGTGTATAAAAGAGTACATTAAGTAATCAGTTTCAGAGGGTCTACTTCAGAACAACGAAACCTCACAACATCGAAGACCAAAACACCGAGACCAAAACAAAGAAGCCCCACAACACCGAAAACCAAGTATAACACACACAAAAAACATACACAAATACATACACAACTGCCCCCAAACTACCAACCACACCACCCTACACTACAAATAGGCAGGGGGGCAAACCCCTCTGCACCCCCCACACCCCCTACTTTAATATTCTAACTCCAAGATCGCACAAACAGACACACAAGGCAAACTCACACCCACACACTACAGTCCCTCACACACACACACACACACACACACACACACACACACACACACACACACACACACACACACACACACACACACACACACACACCATGGTCACAACACACACTTACACACAGCACTACCCCTCACAAATACACTTACACATGCATACTCACCCACAGTGGAACACCAAAAGCACTAAATCAAAATCACATAACATCAGGATTTTGAATTTCATGCTTTTCGGTGTTCTGCAGTTTCGTTGTTTTGGTCTCCTTCAAAACACTATCGATGCTCTGGTCTTTCTGTGTTTTGAAGGAGACCCATTTCAGACTATATATGTTTTATGAAAAAATGGCAGTTTGCCATGCACATCAGTTCAGATTACAGTCAGCCTAGCAAGCTGAATTAACACTAGCACTATATGTCATAGAGTTATATGGCAAAAAATCTTTTTTGATGCATTTACAGTTTCACTATTTATCCAAGAAAATTGTAGACAGTAACAATAAATTGCTGCAGCATTCAGTATTACTGAAAAGTTAAATGACATCAGTTAAAGAAACGGTTATGGTAAACAATTGGGTGGAGTTTCACTCACAGAACAGTATGTTAAAACTGAAGGGTCACGAGACAAAATGTAAAAAGTTCAACAGTTAAAACTGATTTTATACAGGTGCAGAGATGCACAGTATTACATTACTACTTTGAGTTTCATTAAAAATAAGTTCAGAAACTTGATACAACTATCAAGTTAAATGGAATTCCTACAGACAAGACCTTAGAAAAGCTGTCCATTTAGTGGTGAGACAGAAACAGATTTTGCAAGCATCAGATGCCAGTAATAAGATTTTTCCTGTAAATACTGATATTGTAGCAGTAAAACAGACTTCACCAGTCCCAGTATTTTTGCTGTTTTGTAAAAACTTGGGCATGTTAGTAAACTGTGACAAAGTTCAAGCCCAAGGGATAACCAAAAGTATGCTGTAGCTCAGGTTAATGTTGCCAGTGACATACTAAATTTTCAGAATATGTATAAAGGCTATAATAGTCCAGCACCAAATCAGTTGGTGCATTTGACTTTACTCCAGGTTGAAAAGTATGGCAGACCATACATTTTATTAAATTGTGGCACAATATGTTACTTGATACAGGGGCTTCAGTTTCAGTTACAAGCATACCTCTGCCAGAGGACTCGAGTGCAGTTTTCATGTTATCAGGGTTTAAAGGGTCAAAAGTAGCTGCGGTCAGCAGCAAGCCTTTGGAAATTAGATTTTTTAAATAAAGTCAATCAGCCTGAAAAGAAAATAACAACAACATTCTGATTACATTCCTGGTGTGATAGCACCATTTTGGAAATGGACATTATGTCAAAATTAGATGTTGTATTAAATTTTAATAGGTTCATAGGTAGGTACTAGGCTTTCTGCCCGAAGGCATTTATAAGCCTAGCTGGAATGTGTTGGCTTTCGCTACCCCCTTAGATTAGTTCCCTGTGCCTCTGTCCAGCAGAACCATTGAAGTGATCCCTGGGGTAAACTTTCTGTTTCCCATCCACTCGTCAAGGTTTCTCTTGAAGAGGGTTAGTGAGGAGCTCTGCCTAATGTAGATTGGAATCTTGTTCCAGAGCATGGGAAGTCTCTGGGACAAGAATCTATCCTTCCAGCACGTCATATTTATTGTTGGTTGCGGTGAGCTTTAGATCCCTAGAGCATGTGGCTGAAGGAGATATGGTTTTCTTTAGGTGGAGCATGTCCATCAATTCTGGGTTGGACATGGCCTTGTATTTCAGGCAGAGATCACCTCTGAGTAGGTGGTATGCAACCGAGTACAGCTGGAGTTTCTTCAGTCAAGCTGCATTGGGCATCTGCTTGAGGCCAGTGATCTTCTTGGTGAGGTACTTCTGTGGTCTTTCCAGTCGTTGCAGGTGTCTTGTAAGGTACATCCCAAATGGGGCATTGTACTCCATAATGGGACTAATGAGTGATGCATAGAGGGGCCCAATGACCTCTTTTGATCTGGATGCAAACCCTTTTGTGATTAGGTGGGCCACATATAAGGATTTTCTAACCACTTTGGCAATGTGATTATCAAAGGAGAGGTTACGATCTACTTGGGTCCCCAGATCCCTTATTACATCTTCCATATTTAGGGGGCTACCACCTATGTGGTAGTTTGTGGGTACTTTGTTTTTTCCAAAGGGGATGACTATGCACTTTTTGGCATTTAGCTTGAGGCCATGGTTTTGACACCAGGTATCTGTCTCAGTGAGACCCTTTTGGAGGATGTCTGTGTCAGCTTGGAGAGTCAATTATAGCCCCTAGTTTGCAGTCTTCTGTGAACTTGGTCAGCCATAGTCCTCCTGTGCTTGCCTGTACCTCTGAGAAGTATATGCCGAACAGGAGGGGTCCTAGGACTGAGCTCCTGCAACTCTTACCATGTGGGTTCTGTCCATGAGCCAGTTGGCAACCCATCACGTGACATAGGGGTTTATGTGCAGGCTGGTGAGCTTGTCTATAATACCTGAGTGGGGAATGGTGTCAAAGGCCTTTGCAAGGTCTAGGTAGGCTGTGTGGACCACCCTTCCCTCATCTATAGCCTTTGTAACTGTCTCAAAGAAGTCCACCAGGTTTAGGAGGCATGATCTGCCCTTAACAAAGCCGAACTTGGTAGGGTCCAGTGTTTGGAGGTTTCCAATGACTCTGTTAATGAGATCCATAATGATGCATTCCATAGCTTTGCAGACCAAGCTAGTCAGGCTTATAGGGCAATAGTTCCCGGGGTCCATTGTGGCTCGACCTTTGTGGAGTGGAATAACCGTTGCTGTGCCCCACTCTGTGGGCACGTAGCCTGTGGAGAGGCTGAGTTTACACAGTGTGTTTAGGTGAGGGGTTAGTTCATCTTTGAGCTCATGTAGGATGCAGCCTGGGACACCATCCAGTCCCATTGATGCTGTGTTTTTGGCTTTGGAGTGGGCTGTTTTAACCTGAGTGTCTGTGATTTTAGGGGCACTACATTCTTCTGGTATAATTATTGGCCCTTTTGGGGGTGAGAGGGGGTGAAGTTTGCACTGAACCTGTCTGCCAGGATGTTGGCTATATCAATTGGTTCAGTGTATTTTGTGCCATTCTGCACTAACTCCGAGCAGATCTGAGAATTACCACTTAGATTCTTGACATAGCTAAAGAATGCCTTGTGGTTATCTTTGGAGTCCATGGCAATTTGTCTTTCGAAGCTAGCCTTGGATGATTTTATGAGGGAATGTAGTTTCTTGCTGATACTGATCAGGGATGTCTTCCCTTCTTGGGATTTTACTCTTTTCTGTACTAGTTTCCTCCTCCTATTGTATAGCTTGTTTATGGCTAGGGTCCACCAGACTATTTTCCTTTTCTTGGAGGAGTGAGTCTTGGTTTTGTTTGGGATAGCACGATCCATGCATTCTTGTAGGTGCCCATAGAGTGCATTAGTAGAGTTATCCTTTAGCATGGGGGCTTTGAAACTTCCCACCTCGGTCTTAAGTAATGTGAAGTTTGCTTTTGAAAAGTTTTTCATGGTGGTTTCTTTGACTGGGGGTGGTAGTGGAATGTGGATATCCAGAGTGATTAGTTTATGGTCAGATCTAACCAGCGAGGGGTTGACCTCCGGTGTGGAACACCAGTTGCCCATGTTGGTAATAACAAGATATTGTAAAAAAAAACAGTTTGCCTACAGACTTACAAGAGTTTATTAGCAGCAAATGATTATTTAATGCAGGAAAATGTAACGTTAACATTTATTGTGGTTGTATCCAATAAAGGGAACTGTTTCCATTTGAGGTCCTGTCCTTGGCTGCAATTTGTTTCTTTGGAGCCTTATTGCAGGAAAATGTACGTTTATTTTCATGCAGAAAAATGTAAATAAAGTCAGCACAGCAAGCAATGCTGCCAGTTTATAACTGTTAAAGCTGCATTTCATGCAGTAAAATGTAAATAAGGTCAGGGCAATGAGTAATGCTATCAGTTTATAATTATTAAATATGCAAATGTTATTGTAAGGACCTGATACTAAATACAATCAAGAACTTTAGCTACCTAGCCTTGCACAAGAAATGAAAAAAAGAGGTTTTAAAAGGCCTAACAACAAAGAAGACACTTCAACATTAAATCAGGCCTTCCTTTATCTCATCAGTGACTGGAACAATGCAGAGCAAAATTTGGCAAAGAACCATGGGGCAGAAATTGACTGTCTATGTGTTTCAGTTATTTCTTCAATGTTTGTTTAAAGTTAAAATGTATAAGTTAAAGCAAGTATGTATGTTTCTCATGTTTTCAGGTTCATGGTAATAATTGTACAGCAGTAGTAGTTTTCAGGCTGTCTGTGTTCAGATACATTCCAGTTTATTTGTGTTCAGGTAACACTGTCAAAATGTTTCCATGTTTTCAGACAATTGTACAATATTATTAGATTCAGTATACTGTATCTATGTTCAAACAATAATGGTATGTTTCTCATGATATAACATGTACCAGTTTCAGTTATGCTATTTTTAAATGTTCAGTATATATTAATGTAAATATCAGTCTAGTTTCAGATATGGCATTCATATTCAGTTATGTGTTCAGTATAATACATTCCAGTCAAATCTCAAAATACTTCACATTACTCAGTCATTAGTTAAGGGTAAAGTAACAGAATCATTTTTTACAGGCTTATTATTTAAATAATGGGTAGTGATAGTTATTCAATGCACACAAGGCATACCAGGGCAGGCTTAATTTGTTAAGTAGTTTACAGATTCCAGTGCATTTTACATTAGTCAGAAATTAAGGACACTAACAGACAATAAAAAGGTATTGACTTAAAATACAGAAAGTATAGGTTTTAGTATAGGTTTTAGTAAACTATTATAGCGCATAAATATTCATAAAAGTTGTGATCCCCATGCACTGGCCCAGTAATTATAGAGCCTCAATCCTCACCACTAACACCAGTGAGGGGCGTGCATATTGGGAAGGATAACAAGTACACACACACACACAGTAATGTATAATTTTCCTTAAGGGCACACAGAGATCACAGTCAGTCTGGGGCTAGTTCCTCCCTTTCTCTCCAGATCCCCAATACGACCCCCCACTGGCACAGCTATAGGGTCCAGATCTCAGCCTAGTGGTCAAGTTAAAACCTTCACCACCCTCTCTGTCCAACCAGGCTTCGTGTCCCTGCACAAGTAGCTGACACACACAGTTTAAGATATGATTTAGATACAAACACACAGACACTCCTGGGGAAGGCTGGCACAGGTTCTCCAGCTGTGACCCCTTTCTGGCAGGATCTAAGGTAGTATCAACTGCCACAAACCACTTATATCAGCTACTAAAAAGGCCCTTACCAAAGGGTGTCCAATTATACTGTGCAATATTGTTATTATCCAATTGGTAAGTATGACTGAGTCTTGAAGGTATTGTGACGATTGGGGAGAGATGGGTGAAGGCTGCCAGCCTAGTCAAATAGAATTTGATACATAATTCTATCAACTGTATAAATAAATGTAAAATACAGGCATGTTTTCTTGATAATAAATGTAAAATACAGGCATGTTTCTTGAGTGTAAAGAATACTGTGAAATGTAGAACTGCAAAATATGTGACATCATTGCACTCTACTTGCCCAGTGAAGCATGTTGTGACCCTTTCAAGTTAGAATTCGGCTCCACTGTGGCTGGATGAAGGTTTCATGCCCATTGTTTCAAGGCTAAAGTTTATGACCAGAATTTAGATGTGGAAGGTGCTTTATTGCTCTATTTTCTGTTAGAATATACATGTGAAATGTCTTCTGTTGTTGTAAGTTTCTGTGCAGGTGTTAGATTGCTAAATAATGTGGTTTGTTTGCCTGGGAAAATGCAAGTGTCAAAAATTATGTAATTTGGGGAGGGACCCAGCAGATATGTTTGTTAGTAATGTTTAAATACTATTTCTCAGAAGAGACTGAAAGCATTTTGATCTTGGATATCCACTTATCAGCACTCTGCCTTATGCTCACATGTAAGTTTTAGCACTGTGATTTCTTGTAGGAATAGTTAAAGCTAGTAAAGATTAATTAGGTATTTTTTTTTTAAATCAGACCTGTCCTACTGTATTATTTTAAGTTTCTGTGTGATCTCTGAACTCTTAGATATCTCTGTGGTGTAGCAGTTTTGTCTTGCATTTTAATCATTTATTATTAAATATTTTTAAAACCTTCTACCTGTGGTTGATTTGTGTAGAGATAAGCTCTAGAGTACATTGCATATTTATAGAGGTTATTGTAATAGGCCACTCTAAAGTAAGCCTTGACTGTTAGTCATACTACCATTGGATAACACTATTGCACAGTAAAAATTGGACACCCTTTTAAGGGCCTTTTAGTAGCTGATATTATTAACTGGGTGGTAGCAGTAATTACTACCATATAGTCTGGGTAAAGGGTCAGCCTTTCCCAGGAGTGTCTGTGAAGTTGTATAAACTTATCTCAAAGTGTGTGTGTGTTGTGTCAGCTACTTGGCAGGGACACAAAGCACTGATTGGACAGAGAGGGTATTAAAGGTTTTAGTTTGCCTAGTTAGGCTGAGACCTGGATCCTATAGCTGTGCCAGTGGGGAGTCTTATTGGGGACCTGGTGAGCAAGGGAGCAACCAGCTCCAATCTGACTGTGATCTCTGTGTGCACTTAAGGGAAATTGTACTTTACTGTGTGTATTAGTTATCCTTTCCTCTTAAAGGAGATGACCTCCCTGGTGAGGATTGAGGCTCCTTGATTGCTGGGCCAGTCACAGGCTATTTAGGAGTGGCTGGTACAGTGTCCACCAAATACATGCAATGCACTCTAAGAGCTTAAATTATCTCTACACAAAACAGCCACAATCGAAAGGTTTAAAAATATTTAATAATAAATAATAAAAACACAAGGCAATACTTCTGATTTCGACACAATGACATAACAGAGTTCAGAGATCACAGGAAAATGCTTTAAAATAATACTGTAGAATAGTCTGACATAAATATAGAAAACAGCTAGACTACTCTGGCTAAATTTCTATCTAATTCTAAGAGAAATACTAAGATCTAAGATCCTACTTACAAACAGAGCAAGCAGGTGCTGCTGAGTGGATATTCTTCAGACAAAATCCAAAATACTCTCTCTTTCTCTCTGGGAATGCCTTAAATTAATAGCACAGTACTTCTGGGTCATTTCACATCACATAATTCTTGACACTTCTCTGCTTTACTTTCCCAGGCTCACAGAACTTGAAATTTTAAAATTTCTTTGATCTTGCAGTTGCCAGGAAACCACAGCAGTAAAAGATACTTTACATGTAAAACCTTAGTAATTATCTCTTAAATTAAGACAACAGAAATAATTTGCTGGTCCAGACACCCTGTCTCCGAGCTTGAGATCAAACAGTCATACAATGCTTGACTTATCAGCTTTCTTCCAGCAGAGTGCACTGTGGTTACATTTTTAAAGCTCAGTACAACATATAGTTTAATCGTAATATATAGTTCTCTTTACATTTATAAACCAAGTCTGTGGATTATATTAATATTTATAAATGACATAGCATTATCTACAAAATTCTATCTAGCTAGGCTGGCTGCCTCACAAAAGTTAAAAAGGTAAGTAGCATTATAGAGTACATTTAAATAAAAAAATATAGACAAAAGTTAACACAGAATATGGTAATTATGCTTCAAGACCACTTATAAAGTTATCTTTTTAGTGCAGATTTTAATTAGTCTTCAGAAAATAGCCATCATGCTTGATAGGCTATACAATATGTGGCAGAAAAACTGCCAAGGAGGAGATTCCTCTATATCTAATGCAGGAAAATAAAATTAAGGTAAAAGGTATAACTGAGGTGAGCCAAGTAGACTTAATGGTTGAGGCAAATCTGGCAAAAATCCAAGAAATGCAGGGGATGCTGATAAAAGGGCGCAATGCAAAGTTGCTAGTGCAGTCCTGGGGGTATGGTTGTAAGCAGCTAATAAAGTACAACCATCAGCTACTAGGTTATGTAGGTTTTCAGTAAATTTGGCTTATTATAAGATGTAAGTTTTAAAATCCCCAGCTAAAAGAACTATGTAAAAACATTCAGGAGGAGTGTACAACATGTCTGCAGACTAACCCTACAGTAAAAAACCCTCAGTTAATCAAATCATAAAGTTAAGAAATTTCAATCTAAACAGGCCATAAATACTCAAATGACACCTAGTGGTCAAATTTAAAATTGCAAGTTTATTCAAATCATAAAGTTAAAAGACTTCAATCCAAACAGGGCATAAATGCTCAATTAGTCTTCAGAAAATAGCCATCATGCTTGATAGGCTTGACCTTGTTGTGAAAATTAAAATTGCAGGTTTACCAAATAATTTTTTTTTTAATTTTCAGATTATAAGTCAAGTAGCATAAAGTTAAATACAGTATTTAGTAATATAAATGTAAAGTAACTACAGAAGTAGGTCCCAGTAGACTTTCATCAGGGACCTTAGGGACAACTGTTAAATTAGGGATTTCCATTTGTTAGACATTAGATAGGCTAAAGGGTAAAATCAATTGTGTTTCATTTATGCATAAAAGACCCTGCTGGCCAAGCATGGAAAACAGTTTACTAAAAAGAAAAGATAAGCATAAAGTTGTTCCTTGAGAGTAAGATTAGAGAAGATGGGATATGAAAAATCAACCCTTACTTGGGAGACAGCTATATTGTACATTAATATCAATCAACTCCCAAAAATATTAAAACATGTCCTTATTACAATGTGTGCCCTTATTAAATTCTTTATTACAGAGAATTGGAATGTCATGTCACCAATTACATGGGAAAATTTTAGCAATCTTGCTATCAAATATATATCATCTCACAAATTAATTTATTCAAAACCAAAAAACAAACGCTATTATCAAAAATACTGGGGTTACTTGCTAGATATAATTCTTGACAAATAAAAGTTGCCTACAAATTGTCATGAAAAGCTAAACTTGAAATAAGAAATGAATGTAGTATAACCCGTCTTTCTTGCATCTTCTCCCTTTTCTTAGAATATGTCTAACTAGATATTTCCCTAAGCATACAAATAAATGGTTACATTTCTATTTTTACTGTATATATAGACTATCCCCATTCTAACTATCCCTTATGAGACCAAATGAACATAAGAATTCTCATACTTTACTTGACGATGCAGTGACTTCTTGTGTATATATTGTATGTATATATATATATATATATATATATATATATATATATATAATTTTCTCGGAACGAGATTGTTGTCTGTTTTCTTTACATAGGTATTTGTATTGTTTATTTGTGTTTTTGAGTTACCGTATTGTTGTTGTTATTTGAAAAAAGAAAATGGAAATAAAGAGATTTTTGGGACAAAAAAAAGATAAGCATAAAGTGCTCAGACAGAATGCTCTTTGCTCAAGGGAAATATATAATCCTGTCAGCTGCAGAATGTTCTTTAATGGAATGTTGCACATACAAGACAAAGCCTGAGACCAAAGTTAGAAAAAGTAAATAAAATACTGGACTGAATCAATATAATATGTTGTGTTCAGAATAGCAGTTCAGTTAAAGTTAGTAAGTTCATTCGACCTGTTACTTCAGAGATGTCAAACACTTGAGCCTGAGTACAGACAACATGTCATCTAGAGACTGTCAGTTTACATTGTTCAGTACAATCAGAATATGATGTGCAGCAACTTGAATTGTTTATCAGTACTGTTAATGAAGACAGTGTTCAGATATTGTGAACATCTAATAATACCTTATTAAATGAACTACAGTGTTTGGAGAATTCATTCTGAAAAGTGCACAATATTTGGTCCATAAAGGAAAGACTGGCACCTATTCAGCATGAGATTGGGTAATTAAGACTTTCATTTCTCAGTCTTATTGCATATAGTGTTTCCAGCTAATTATGGTACAGTACAGTATTTTCAGTTCTTACAACATGGGATCACCCATTACCAACAATTCAAAAAATAGATGCAAGAAAACCAGATGTAGTAGTTCATGAAAAGAAGACAAAAGTAGCACTGATCACTGAAATTGCTATACCCAGTGACTACAGTGTCTTATGTACAGAGAGACACAAAGTCATAAAATATCAGGATTTACAGGCAGAAATGAGGGCAGTGTGAAAGAAGGATACCCAGAGAGTTCCAATAGCACTAGTAGTAGGAGCAACGGGTCTCATAAAAAGAATTCACAGTCATATTTAGATATGCTACAGTTTCATGTAACTCCATATGAATTGTAGAAGGAGTCAGTTCTGGGCATATTGTGGGTGCTGCAAAGGGTACTTTTGGCTAACATTAAAGACTGAAACAATACTAATTTCATACTTTAAGAATGGACTCATCATGGTATTAGGAACCCAAAAGACTTGGAGAAATTAAACTGTGAAATGACATTCAAAGCAGCTTTGCAACATGCAAAATACATTCCTGGTAACAAGCTTTCAGAGCCTAGGTACTAGTTAATATGCCCATTGAGATTCTCTGCAATTCTAAATTACCACTCTTTCCAGAACACATTCATTTAACACTGTTTATAAATTAGGAAACAAATGCCAATCATATTTTTTCAAAACTGCATATAAGGCATTTCATACCTCTCAACTGTCCAGATGTTTGCATAACATCCAGACTTACATCTCATTATTGGTCTGGTCTTCATAAAACATGATTTTCTGGCAAATCACTGAAGTTTGAAGTCACTAAATAATCACATTGTTTTTCTATCAACTTTCTAAGTTTATAAAAGCAATATTTAAAATCTGTCCCTATGTCTGTGCCTTTGTCCCCATATTATTTTTAGGTTTTGTCCAGATTTCTTGCACTAACAGGTTGACAGGTATGCACTGGCTATGCATTTGTGATAGTTTATAATCCTCTGAGAAAATGGATCTGTCTTCCTGAGTAACTGGCAAACATAATAATTACTTGACTTTCAATCAGAAAATAAGAAAAAAATTGTTGAGTAGTTCATGTAAGCATGAAGCTCTCTCCATCTCTCTGCACCTCTTTCTATGCTATTATTAGATTATTCAGTTACACGTATAGAATGACATTTAAAATATGCCTATGTTCACCAACTTTGAAACTAAAAGGTAAGTTACATTTTAATTCTTTATCAAACAAGCAGCCGTTTAATAACCCTGCTCTACAAAGTGTAGGATGCTTTCATCAAAATTGCTATGCTTTTGTGAGGCACAAGGTGGCAGCATAGCTACAGAAAATCATAGCATATGACTGGAAACAGCTACAGGGAACTGTTAACAGGACATTCTGTGTTTGACAGTCTACATCTAGGTGTAGTCTTATGTAGCTGGGTTCAAGTCTTTTGTGGTACTGAGAATAGAACTGCTAGAGACAGAAATAAGATGTATGATACCAAAATGCAAACATGGGTCCCAGAAGTAAGAATAATGAGCTGACACTGAGTTCATAACACTCATCAAAAGGACTTTGTTGAACAGCATGTGACTTATAAGTCATTTGATCTCCCGAATACTCCTTGATCAAGCTTGAATACAGTCATTTGATCCTGCTGGACTTTATCAATTAATGCATAGCTAATTAATAAACAGATTGTTAGATAAATGCATAACTACCACTCACTTTCAGATCTCATTAAACAAATTAGGGACAGAATAGACGTACAGTCAGTGCAGCAAAAAATACATACTGAGTAGGCCTGACATATATGGCATATGAAGTACAGTGTCCTTGCAAGATGGTGATCTGAAAAGTGAATGTTTTGGTACTTGTTTTTGGTTTCATAACCTCCACAAGTTACACCTACATGTTGTCAGAACATGTTGCTGTTCTCATACCAGCAACTAGCAGTACCTCTTTGAATACTAGACAATGCAGACAGTGGCAGAACTGTGTATGCCAGCTAGTGACGTGGCTGCTGCTGCTGTACTTTTAAAGTCCATTGGCACAAAGCACTGTTGCTGTTTTAATCTAAGATTAATCCACTTTTAATATTCAACAAAGTCAATTATCTATATGCTTGCTTTATTCTGTGATGTTTAGTTTCATAACAAACATGTTTTGAGCAGAGTAATGTAATCGTTAACAATACAGTAAGATTTTGTGTCACTTCAGTTAACAGTAAAAAGGTTTCCTGCTCCTGCAGAAGCATACTGTGCAGGCACATGTGTGTGTGTGTGTGTGTGTGTGTGTGTGTGTGTGTGTGTGTGTGTGTGTGTGTGTGTGTGTGTGTGTATGTGTGTGTCTGAGTGGTGTGAGTGTTATGTGTATTGTATGTACATTTTTATACCTGCCCCTACAAGCAAATGTCATAAGGCATGAAACAGTGGTGGATAAACAGCTAGTCCATTGAGGGACCCATGCACACTCATGCATCCATTGCACATACACTCATACATACATTTAGTCTCACACACACACACACACACACACACACACACACACACACACACACACACACACACACACACACACACACACACTTCTGAGCATCATAAATTCTCCTGCCTACGTATTTTTGGGATATGGTAGGAAACTAGAACTTCTGGAGCAACACATAATGTAACGTATGATTCATGCGTATCTTAGTATAGGTGTTTGCACAACAATGTCTGAACTTGCTGTTTACTTCCCTGCAGCCATAGGAGAATGTAATGATGTGAAATTCTTGTTCTTTTTGTTAACTGACTGAGCCTGTAGGAGAAAACTGCTGATTTTAGTCTGATTGTTCCTTTTAATTATAGTTTTAGATTATCTGTAATTTAGTTTTTGATTTCTGATAATCTATAGTTATTTGCTTAGTATGCTACCTTGTACATACACTGACACGGGCTGGGATGAAATCCTACAAGTTCTGCCTTTGAGACATAACTTGACAAGATACTTCAACGTTCACCTCTGTTCAATCAATTGGCTACCTCTCAACTGTCCAGATTTTCACAGAATGTCCAGATTTTTGCCTCATATTTTAGCCTTTTCCTCATAAAATTTGTGATTTTCTGGAAAAATTACTGTGATGATCTGAAGATTGAAGTCACTAAATAATCACATACATTTGAAATTCTGACTTCATATCCTTCAGAAAATGCATGCTAATACAAATATTTTTATTCTAACAACTTTCTAAGTTTGTGAGATCAGTGCTTAAAATCTGTCCCTATTTTTGGGCTTTTGTCCCACCATTACATTAAACTTTGTCCTGCTTTCTTGCACTAAGACACTGAGAGGTATGCAGCTGACCTATCCAGGTTCAGTACATACTGAACCATGTCTACCAGACAGCTTTATTTATTTTTATTGTTAACTGAGTAAGTGGACAGACCCAGAAAATGACCCTTTTCAGATAAGAGCCAAAGCCAAAACCCAAAAAGTAATACAATGCAGGCTGAAAGAACTGAAACTGTTTGCTAACATTAAAGTGTAGTTAGACAGTTGCAGTGACTCAGAAACATATCTTGCCTAGTAAAAAGAATCTAGTTGACATAAGGGAACTTTGACCTGTCTGTTTGTATATAGATGTTATAAATGTGTATATCTTCACTTTATAAATGGCTATCCATTTAAAGTACCTGCAAAATAATTTAATTGTTAACAGATGTACCAAGGGAGGTTTCTCATTGTCTTGTGTTCAGTTTGCTCTCTTTCTAAACAAAGAATATTTATGAGCTGGACTGTCTCTAGTACTATATAAAACATGACATGAGGGTTGGTTCATAATGTTTAATTATAATAACAAATTAATCAAGTCACTGTCACAATTGCTTGTATTATTATTTAGCTTTCTTATAGCAGCACTGCTACACATCAGTTTAGCCTAAGGAGAAGTGAGTACCCCCATTTTGGAAATACTGATTCCATCTGTTACATTTAGGTTATTATAATTAAGCTTCAGATAAATATTTGCCATGTATGTATGGCTGCCCCTACATAAGAGCAGCCTTGCAACTGACCCCTGGTAATTATAGACCTACCAGCCTTACAAGCCTGTTCTGCAAATCCATGGAACTTATGATAACTGACCTCATAAATTAAGATAACAATAATCTTGTTTGACTTAACCCCCAACAGTTTGGCTCTGTGAAAGTTCCATCCTGTGTATTTAACTCGGGTACATTTCTTCAAATGGTTGGAGAGAGTTGTAGATGCTGGCCGCACAGTGTACGCAGTGTATTTTGACCTGGTGAAGGCCTTCAACACCATTTCCTGTACTAGCATCATACAAAAAAATAAATGTTTTAGAAACTGACCCATATGTGGTAAGATGGATAGCAAACTGGCTGAAAGACAGAACCCACACAGTATGTATTGCAGGTGCCTCATCAGAAGGTATGAAAGCAACCAGCAGGCTTTGTGCTGAGACTTCTCCATTTTGTATTTACTTCTCAGATCTCCAGGTAAGAAGTCAATACCTCTGGCTAACAAAGTTTGCAGATGCCTGCAAACTTGGGGTTATTGTGAAGTCACCCTGTGACATCCAAGCTCTGCAGAATGAACTGTCCATAGTCCACAACTGGTGCAGTAAAAATGGGCTCAGACTAAATGCTAGAGATTGTAGTATACTCACATTTAGTAGACAACACTTTCCCTCATTATACTGAAATATAATTTACAACACTACAAAATGAAAGCTCCCTCTTTTTTTTACCATTATTTGACAGTGGTTGTTAGGAAAACCTTTTATTTAACTCAGCTAATTACTAAAGGAATTTCCTCAAGGTCTAAAGAAGTATTCACACCATTATACTCAGCACTGGTCAGACCAGTTATCAGCAGCCACCCCCACCTTTGGAATGTATCTTAATGAAAATATCAAAAAATTAGAAAGACCCCCCCCCCCGAAAATGTTTCTAATAAAAAAGATCACTGATCTAAAGTCCCTATCAAAAGAGGCTGAAAGCACCATCCCTTTATTCAGTGTCATATTGTCTTTTGGTGGAAAAGCTCAGTCTCTGTTACTGTGCCATTATAGACCTAACTGTCCTGGTCCTCTTGATTGTCCAGAAGTCCATCAATACCAGAACCAGGGAACTAAACCTTCATCAACAGATAAATAACATGTGGTGGAAGAACAGGTTTACAAACCAGCACCCGCCTCCCCCCCCAACCTTGGGAACAAACTCCCCCTGCCTATTCATCAGTACAACTCACTATCTTCCTTTAAACATAACACAGATGACTGGATGGGTAGCCACACATTTACTCAGGGATTGACTGGTATGGCCAGCCCAGAGAATGAAGGTGTAGCCTGAGGGAGGTACTGACAAGGAGTGAATGGTCATTAGAAAAAAATAAATAAATAAGTAAAATAAGTAAGACTCAGTGGACTTGGAATCTCTCTGAATCTTTTTTTTTAAAAAGCTTTATTGAAAACATTATTGTAACGAACATATATTTTGAAAAAGCTTGAACATTTTTTTAAGTAAAATATTTAAAAAGAGAAAATATTAATACAATAACTATAATGACAAAAAACCTATATTCAATGATAAATCTCTATGAATCTTTAAGGGAGAGAGAAGCAGTTACTGGCTATGATTGGAAGCATGACTGACTCTAACCTTATCCTTTAGTCTGTGTACCTAAACAGACATTTGCTAATAATATATTCAGTTTACTAAGACAAAAATGCAGGTAATGAAGTGAAGATGAGACACTGGCACTTCCCACCTACCTGTTAAAAAGAGAGGAATTTAAGGAATGGGTAGTGGAAATTATGCAGGCGTTATTAGGAAAGAAAGAATGTACTCCAAAAGTGGGATAAAATGAAAGCATAGTTTAAAAATAGGGTTGAAATAAAAAGAGATATGGTTAAGAAGTAATAAGAATTATTTACAGGGGCTGACAAAGGTTAAATTATTACAAAATAAGAAGAATATCAAAGAAAAAGAAGAGGCGCAACTACAGAGTGCTAACAGGAAAATAAAGGGAGTACCTGGATAATATGCATGATCCGCGGTGGTGGTGCTGAGGTAGCATTGTCGCCTCACAGTAAGACGCTGTCCAGTTCGATTCTCAGCTAGAGCGTCTTCTGCGTGGAGACATGCGTGAATGGGTGTACCTTTGTTGAAGGTTGTGCATCAGGGCTGGTGACTCAGCACGTAAAAATCAACTGCCAATCATTAGCAGACCGGAGTTCCGCTGTGGCGACCCCTAACCGGGAAAAGCCGAAAGACACAACAACAACCTGGATAATATGCATGAGTTTAGAAAGACTGCTGTTAAGCAACTGGTTTTTGATAATAACTTCAGAGCACAAAAACTTTTGGCACACTGACTTATGTAACAGAAAGTAGAAATGGTTGTTGCCAAACTTAGGGAGTCTGTAACAAGAAAAAATCAGCACAGATCCCATAGTGGTATTAGAAATATTTCAGAACTTTTATGAAAATTTATATAAAGCAGAGAAGTAGTGAAATCAAGAAAGAGCACAAATGGAAATATTTATGGATGACTTAAATATGACAAGGTTAGAGGCTGATGAGGCTCAACAACTAACAGTTAAGATTTATTTATTTATTTATTTATTTATTTTATTTAACATTTGTTTACCAGGATGGCCCAACTGGACAACAGTGTCCATTTTCAGTGGAGACCTGAGGAGATAAGGTCCAGCAAAGTACATTTTTACTAATACATGTCTGGTACAACAAAGAAAAAGTTTACTATACAGCTTGTATGTATCTACTGACAGTCTAGCAGTTGTTGAATGATGGGACATGTTACAAGCTAGTCACACCTTAATTTATCAAACAAAGTTTTTTAAGAGTTGACAGTACCCTGTTTGATTTATTTGGTGTGGGAAGTTGAGACTATCCCGCTTATTATTATTTAAAAGTTGAATATCCAGAAATGGCTGTACTGTTTGGAATTCTGAAGGTACATAAAGATCAAATACACCCCGCCCCGTTTCATCCCATTGTGTCAGCAGCTTTTTCCAAAACAGAACCTATTTTTATATGGCTGGAGAACATTCTTAATCCAATAGTCCAAAAATAACAATTTTATTTATGTGATTCATAGCATTTATTAGAACTTCTATATGAACTTGAAGTCAGCAATTCATCATTTGCTTTTGGGTCGCTCAATGTCACTTCATTATACACATGTATAGATCAAGATACAGGTTTGGAGTTTCTTAGAGAGTACTTAACTTTTGTACACTGGCATAGACAATGCCAAAGTTAATGCCATTTGTGTGCTAATGGAGTTAGTACTTGAAAACAATTTTTCAAGTTTGAAAATTGTTTGTTCCAACAAATTTCAGGAGTAGGAATAGGCTCTGGAGTAGCACCCTCTTTTGCCAATCTAGTTATGTCAATGTGGGAGGTTAAATATCTAGCTGAACATCCATTATATAGATGACTTGTTTTTTTCTTTGGAAAGATGACTACCTCACGTTTCTCTCATTTGTGGGTTATTTGAACACCACCACCAACTTCCTTAAATTTACAGTTGGAAGTTTTGGTAAACAAATTGATTTCTTAGACGTACATTTGACTTTTGATAGTTTCATTTTGAAGTTTATAAGTTGTATTTATAGGAAATCTACATTTGTAAATCGGTATTTACATAAGGATAGTCCACATCCCAGTCATATGAAAAGAGGTGTTGTCAAAGGCCAGTTCATACGGCTTTGCCATTTGACTAGTAAACAAATAGTTTTGAAGGAGGAAGTTGTTTCTCTCATTTGTGGGTTATTTGAACAGCACCACCAACTTCCTTAAATTTACAGTTGGAAGTTTTGGTAAACAAATTGATTTCTTAGACGTACATTTGACTTTTGATAGTTCCATTTTGAAGTTTATAAGTTGTATTTATAGGAAATCTACATTTGTAAATCGGAATTTACATAAGGATAGTCCACATCCCAGTCATATGAAAAGAGCTGTTGTCAAAGGCCAGTTTATACGGCTTTGCCATTTGACTAGTAAACAAATAGTTTTTAAGGAGGAAGTTGACAAACTTAGTAATTTTTTTGTTCAGAGGGGGTATGACCACAGATGGTTAAAAAAAAATTGCTGACGAAGTTATGATTCTGAGAAATGGTTCAGCAAGTCCCATTTTGTCGGTGCAAGGTCTAAGCACTATAATTTCTCGACAATCTTTTTGTGGTGACACTGTGTCTTTTAATAAGTGTAGTTTGGCCTTTCCCATTCCTATAACTGATGAAATGGGGTTGATTAGGGCTATTATTTCTAATAACTGGAAAGTTATGTTAGGAAACCCTGATTTACCCAAAGTTATAGGTAGAAAACCTTTGTTTTCCTATAAAAGAATAGTTAATATCAAAACAATTCTAGTAAGTAGAACACACGATGACTTGCTAGTGAGGTCACAAAAGTTGGGTACTTTTTCATGCAGGTACTGCAGGCAGTGTAGATATGCTATTAATTCTTCCTCTGTAGAATTTAGACATGTTCATAGGATTGTTTGGGCCAGAGATTTTTGCACATGTAACACTATTAATGTTGTTTATTCTGCATTTTGCAATTCTTGCGATAATTTCTATGTGGGAAAAACAATCAGAACTTTAGGTAAAAGGATATACAAACATGTTCTGGCTATTAAGAAAAGGGATTCTTCAAACACTTTAGTTCGTCATGCTATGGGGTGTAATAATTTAAAAACAATTTTCCTTCTTTGTCTTGGGAAAGGTAAATGCTGACATTTTTTGTGGTGATTATAAAACTTTATTAGAATGTAGAGAACGTTTGTGGCAGATCATGTTGGATGCAGATCAAGTACCTGGTCTCACTGAGACCATTAATATAAAGTGTTTTTTACAATCTTTCAAACTTTAGTTATTTTACATTATGCACTTTATATATTAAGTTAGTTTAAGGGTTGGAAAATGTTTTCACATCTATATTAATTTATGTCATATATAACATTATTTAAATGTTTATCTTATATTATTGTTTTAAGCCACATACTGTATTCTTAAATGGTTTACCATTAATGATTTATTCCTACAGTGATACAATTGGGTGTTTCAAGCCCTATGACTTTTTGAATCTTGTATTTAACAGTGTAGTGTTGGTTTGTGGATATTTCTGATGAAGTTCTAATTTTATTAAAAGAAATGAAAGCCCTAAGTTTTGTGTCCATTTTTCTCTACCTTGTTTTTTCCAGCAGTGTTGTTTGGTTATTTAGTCTAGCAGAAATCAGCAAAGCAATTTATATACAAAGGAGGTTAATCAACAAAAATATACACATGAGAGATGAGATTAACACATAAATAAAGTACAAATACAGTACAGCATGTCTTAGATTTTCTTATGCCTCTACAGTACATTTAGTATGCCATCTAACAGAATACAGTTTACAACTGCGAGGGAGACGATGATATAGGTAAAGGAAAAGGTTACAGGAGTTATAGAGTGGATAGAAGTGTAGTTGGAAGTTATATTCGAGTGAGGAAGACAAGGGGATATAGGTAAGGGAGAAGGAGGTTACAGGAGTTATAGAGTGGATAGAAGTGTAGTTAGAGGTTATATCTGAGTGAGGAAGACAAAGGGATATAGGTAAGGGAGAAGGAGGTTACAGGAGTTATAGAGTTGATAGAAGTGCACTTAGAGGTTATATTTGAGTGAGGAAGACAAAGGGATATAGGTAAGGGAGAAGGAGGTTACAGGAGTTATAGAGTGGATAGAAGTGTAGTTAGAGGTTATATCTGAGTGAGGAAGACAAGGGGATATAGGTAAGGGAGGAGGAGGTTACAGGAGTTATAGAGTGGATAGAAGTGCAGTTAGAGGTTATATCTGAGTGAGGGAGACAAGGGGATATTGGTAAGGGAGAAGGAGGTTACAGGAGTTATAGAGTGGATAGAAGTGTAGTTAGAGGTTATATCTGAGTGAGGAAGACAAGGGGATACAGGTAAGGAAGAAGGAGTTTACAGGAGTTATAGAGTGGATAGAAGTGTAGTTAGAGGTTATATCTGAGTGAGGGATACAAGGGGATATAGGTAAGGGAGGAGGAGGTTACAGGAGTTATAGAGTGGATAGAAGTGCAGTTAGAGGTTATATCTGAGTGAGGGAGACAAGGGGATATTGGTAAGGGAGAAGGAGGTTACAGGAGTTATAGTGTGGATAGAAGTGTAGTTAGATGTTATATCTGAGTGAGGGAGACAAGGGGATACAGGTAAGGAAGAAGGAGTTTACAGGAGTTATAGAGTGGATAGAAGTGTAGTTAGAGGTTATATCTGAGTGAGGAAGACAAGGGGATATAGGTAAGGGAGGAGGAGGTTACAGGAGTTATAGAGTGGATAGAAGTGTGGTTAGCGGTTATATCTGAGTGAGGAAGACAAGGGGATAGGTAATGGAGGAGGAGGTTACAGGAGTTATAGAGTGGATAGAAGTGTAATTAGAGGTTATATCTGAGTGAGGAAGACAAGGGGATATAGGTAAAGGAGAAGGAGGTTACAGGAGTTATAGAGTGAATAGATGTATAGTTAGTGGTTATATCTGAGTGAGGGAGACAAGGGGATATAGGGAAGGGAGAAGGAGGTTACAGGAGTTACAGAGTTAATAGAAGTGTAGTTAGAGGTTATATATGAGAGAGGGAAAATTATCCAGGGTTAGTACATGAGCAGAGCCAGATAGATGTTAGGTGATCTTTTATTAGTTTCTTAAACTTGGTGGTACTCGAGGTGGATCTAATATCGATGGGTAGGGAGTTCCAGATTTTGGCAGTACTGTTTGAGTATAGCGAGTCACCAGCATTATTGCTATTTTTAGTGATGTTTGCTAATTTTTTTTACTGGAGAGCAGGATCCAGGTATTGGAATAGTGAGTAAGTAGGCCTTTGACAGCGGGTGTTTTTTCAGGCTGGTTGAGTATTTGGTGGGCCATAGAGAGCTGGTTAAAAATTAGTAGGTCAGGGAATTCTAGCCATGAGGGTTCATTGAGAGTGTGACAGTGATGGGATCTGTAGCTGGCATCTGTAGCAAACTTTATTATTTTATTATAGCAATTATCTAGTTTGTTTATGTAAGTTTTCCTGAGGTTAGTAAGGATGGGAGATGCATATAGGAGTGTGGAGAGAAGGTGGGTTCTGGCAATGGAGATTTTAGATTTGTCTGTGAGGAAAAGTTTGTTCTTGTGCAGGCTACCCATTTTGTTTGTGAACTTTTTTGATTGTTTGATTTATGTGGAGATCAAAGTTCATGTTTTGGTCTATTACTACTCCCCAGGAGTTTGGTGTGGGTGACTGGGGTAATGATGGTATTGTTTGATGAGGTGATTTTGAATACCGAAGAGGGGTCTGAGGATCTTGTATGGTGAAATAGGATAAGTTTTGTTTTGTTGGGATTGAATATTAACTAGGCAATGGTTAGCCAGGTTTCTACTTTAGAGAAAGTGTGCTGTGTTATTTCCTGAAGATGGTGGAGTGTTGGGGCTGCACAAATTAAGGTAGAGTCGTCGGTGTATTGTATTAAAATGGGTTCATTAGTGGCAGTATGTAGGCTATTACTGAATAATATGAAGAGAAGAGGGCTAAGAAGGGATCCCTGTGGGACCCCTAAGGTGACTGACAGCAGTGGGGAGAGGGAGTTACCCCATTTGACTGCTTGCTGCCTCTCAGTGAGATAGCTCTGGAACCAGGTGAGTGTGGAGTGGCTGGTTTTAAATTCTGATAGTGTGTTTAACAGTCTGGAGTGTGAGACCATGTCAAATGCTTTTGAGAGGTCCAGAAAGATAGATGAAGGGTGACAGAGCCATGGAAGCTTAGAAGGGCAGTGGTTGTACTATGGTGTGGGAGGAATCCATGATGAGTTTTGGAAAGTAGATTGTTAGTGAGGACATAGTGAAGGAATTGGGTATGGATGCATTTTTCCAGAATTTTTGATAGTGGAGAGAGGATAGCAATCAGGCGGTAGTTGGAAAGCTCTATAGAGCTGCCGCCTTTATGTGTTGGAATGATGTGGTCTATTTTCCAGATAGTTGGGACCTGTTGTTCAATGATGGAGTGGTTTATAAGGATGAATAAGATATGTTTTAAAGAGATGAGATAAGATAGAAAGAGATAAGGTAAAATTGGCGATGTATAATCACTTTGCAGGAAAGTCTCCAGGAATAGATAGTATTCCTTTGAAGTTTGGAAGGTAGGAGAAAGAAAGTGTTAAAAATCTGGAAGGTTTTGTTTAACAGTATTTTAAAAGGAGGGGAGGCAGCAACATCCTGGAAACAAAGCTGTGCTGGCTATAATACCTAAAAATGATAAGGATCCATCTGATTTAGCTCCATATAGGCCCATTTCAATTTTAAATTATTATTATAGTGTTTGTTTATAATGACTCAAAGAATGGTAAAAGGTGATGCCACAACTGATAGATACGGACCAGTGTAGTTTTGTGGTGGGGTGGCAAACATTTGACAACATTAACAGAACAATGATGATCCAGAGGGAAGCAAAATGAGAAAATAATACTGCTGGTATTGGTGGTCTTGATGCAGAGAAAGCATTTGACAGAGTAAGCAGTAAGCAGGGATTTTATGAGTAGGGCAATGGAAGCATTTGCATCTCCTGATACAACAATAAGGCTAATTAGAAGGATATATGAGAGATTAGAGGCAAAAAAAAAGTGGAAGGGTTCCTCTCTGATAAGTTGCATCTGAACAGAGGAACCAGGCAGGGGTGTCCTCTTTCCCTTTTGTTATTTGTGTTATATTTAGAACTATTGTCAAAGAAAATAAGGGACTCAGAAATTCAAGGATATAATTCGCATGGTGCTGAAGAAAAGTTGGCTTTATTTACATATGATATTATTTTGTACGCGATGGAACCAGAAAAGGAAATGTCAGTGCTGTGGAACATTCTGAGACAGAGAAGATAAAACAAAGGATGCAACTATAAAATGTGCACCCAGACATGAATAGGCTCAACAATACCCATACTTATCATGACATGATAAGCATGCAATAATGCCCAACAGGGTGTATGTTATTGTGGAAATACTTCCCGCCCAAGGTGTTCTGAGGCCCAACACCAAAACAGAATAAGTCCCATATTATAAAGTGCAGCTTTTGGCATAATTCAGCCATGCAGGCTAATTCATATAGGACCACATACTATCCAGTTATACATCATTATTACTAAGCTATATCAAGGAGGCAATGCATTTAAAATCAGCCAGTTTATTTTATTCATTCACTTATTTATTTTCTGATACAAACTTCATCATATTCAGGTTTACTTTGGAGCTACTGTCTTTCTTAATACTCTGTAGCTATGATCAGGGAACTATGCATGGAAGGAAAAATGGTCTACCGTGGAAATTTTACACACACACACACACACACACACACACACACACACACACACACACACACACACACACACGCACACACACACACACACACACACGCGCGCGCACGCGCACACACACACACACACACACACACACACACACACACACACACACACACACACATATGCACACTTGCCCACTCATGCACATGTAAACTCACACTCACACACAAATATGCACAGATGCATATAAGCACACACATACATCTTGCAAATTAGGTTAACGGAAATTCAAGAGCCATCGGCTGCACGGCAAAAAAAAAACAGGCTGCAAATAACTCAGGCTGTGAAACGCTCTAAATGACTTTAGTAGAGATCTAGCTGTAAAAATAGTGGTATTACACAGGCTGCATTGGCTGGAAATATATATATATATATAAATATATATATATATATATATATATATATATATATATATATATATATACATATATACATATATATCCATTATGGAAATGGCATCTATTAGTAGTGATCCAACTGCAAAATGTACATTTTCGTTTTGTTTTCTGTTTTGATTTGCTCCAGGTAGTGTATAGCTCTTTCTCTAGCTCTCTGGAATGTAGTGCCAATGAGAGAGAGATTTCCTGGATCATTCTGCAGGTTAGGACAGAACAGCAGACAAGTGGTAATGGGGGTTGAGAGATGTGGATAGGAGTAGACAGTTCTTCTTCTTCTTTTGTTTTTTTTTGTTTCTTTGAGTGCTCAAACCCCCCCCCCCCACACACACACACACACACACCTGTCAGTGATGGGCCCTAGGCAGCACCTAGTTTGCCTTACTCATTTTTTTTTACTAAATGAGTAATTTTGCCACTTTATTTTTGGATAATTCAAATCATCTAGCATAATAACAGAGTTGTGCTCTAACTGAAATAAATCTCATTATTCCTGATGCAGATGTTATGTATAAGTCCACGACTATTGTTTCTAAGGCATTATTAACTGATATTAACTTAACTGACAAAGCATTGGATATCAGCAATAAGACACCCCCACCATTTTTAAGTGGCTGGAGACATTCAGTGTTGTTATAGCCTGAAAATCATAGGCTTGTAAAGTTCCAGACTTCTGTTATAGCTAGAATATCAATCTTCTCATATTGTAGAATAAAGGAGAACTCAAAGCATTGACTTCCCAAACTCCTAGGGTTACAATAGTGCATGAAAATTCTGGAGAAGGTGATTAATAAATGGATACTCAAAGTAGTAGTAAGTAGTAGGAAAGAGCCCAAACGGGCATTCCTACACTTGGAGAAAGCAGATGACAAGGTCCCAAGAAAGCTGATTTGAGCAGTACTACAGTGGTTTGAAGTCCCAGAAACACTGGTAAAATTAGTGCAGGCTATGTACACAGACCCAATGACTCAAGTATGAATAGTATTCAATCTCACAGAGGGGTTCTCAGTGGGAGTGGGTATGCACCAGGGTTCAGATGTGATCCCACTGCTGTTCATCCTGGTGATGCACTACATTGGCAAACAGGTCAGAGGGGGACAGATCAACAAAGTTGCTATATGCAGACGATGAGCATTACAGGCAGACTCTGAGCAAGAACTTCAGCAAAGGATAGGGGGATTCAAATGCAAAACTGAAAGCACATGAGATAAAACTGAGTATAGATAAGATAGTGGCAGCAAAATGGGGAAATCAGAAGCTGACAATTGAGATAGAAGGGAAGATAGTGCAACAGGTTAACAGTTTCAAGTATCTGGGAGGGGTGGTTGAGGAGAAGGGAAGTCTGAATGAAGAGGTCAAAGCTAGAATCAGAGGGGATTCAGCTAACTAGCAGAGTGTCAACTGTAGTAAATGACAGAAGAATGCCAAAGAAGCTGAAAAGTAAGGTGTATAAGACAGTGGTGCGATCACTACTACTGTATAGTAAAGAAACCTAGGCAGTAAAGGCAGAGTGATGAGAAAGCTAGAGGTGATGGAAATTAAGTGCCTGAGAAGGGTGGTAGGATGCACACTGTGGGACAGATGAAGAAATGAGGACATAAGCGCAAAAGCCAAAGTAGCTCCAATTGCAGAAAAGATCAAAGAGAACAGATTACAGTGGTTTGGGCATATGTGCAGAAAAGCAGAAGACAATCTGGTGAAGAAGATTTTGGACAGAGAGGAAGAAGGTAAGAGGAAACAAGGGCATCCAGCAAAGAGGTAGATGGATTGAGTAAGTGAAGATCTATGACATTTGGGCATGGATGTCAAAGAAGGCAGGACTGTGGTATTGAATTAAGAGAGATGGTGACAGTTAACATGACACCATGACCTCATATATATGGGTCTATATTATATCCTCGAATGCTTAAAAAAGCGAACACTGATTGATCAAACTTATTTTCGTGAAACTGCAAAATATCGAAGCAGCAGAAACTCGAATTTTTTTCCTAGGGAAAGAATTCGGTTGTCCATTTCTGTTGCTTTGGTATTTTCAGTGTTATGGTGGAAAGTTACCGGTCGGATTCAGGTAAGTGTGCGATTGTGTGGATGTGAGTGTTAGGGTGATTTAGGTGAGTTAGGGTTAGGGCTCGGGTTAGGTGTGTGTGCGATTGAGTGGACATGAGGGTTAGGGCGGATTTAAGTGAGTTAGGGTTAGGGAGCGAGTGAGGTGAGTGTGCGATAGTGATGGACCTTAGCGTTAGGGTTTGGGTTAAGGTAAGTGGGTAGTTAGTGGTGTGTGCATAGTTTAGTGTAGGGTTAGGTATCAGATTTTAGGTGTATGTGTGTGGATTTCTGTTTGTTTGGTGTGCTTGTGTTGTGTGTATGTGTTTTGGATCAGCGATTTTTTCCCTGGGAAAAAATCGCTGATCTGACAGTTTGAGATTGTAAGCTTTAGCTTAAATTAGGTTGATCAATCAACGTTCGCTTTTTTAAGCGTTCGCTGATATAATATAGACCCTATAGAAAATGGGAAAAAGTGGGTTGATGATTATGTTGATGATTAACATTTCTAATTATCAACTGATTTCCTGCTGTTAGTTTTTGACTTTTGTGTATGCCTGTTTTCTTTTTCCTCTGGATCATCTCTAAAATTGTCCATTCACCCAGAAGGGATAATCTAGTCAACACAAGCTAACTAACTAACTAAAATAGCATACATTATTAAAACAATCAGGAAGGTCACATTTCACATTTTAGACAATATAGGTGAAGCAACAACAATAATATAAGGCAGTCTGTCAGACGCAAATGAATTGTGAAGCAAGAGATGAGAAGCTTAAAAACAATTTAGCATAATGGTACTGTCATTAGTAGTCTTTGTTACAGATGTATGTTTCACCTAGCATTAATGAAACATGCTCCATTAAGCCATTGTAAAAAGCAATAGCAAGTATTATTTTCTTTTTTTCATTTGGATGGTAATGTTCTTTAATGCAAAACTTCGTCTGAAGAAAGTCATTGCATGAGCAATTCCTCTTTGTCTATTGTGCAATGGCCTTAGATGGTATTATAAAGTAAAGAAGGTGCAGGAGGTAGAGCTCCTGCACCAATGTGTATGGGGGGATTTTCTTTTTCAGAAGAGAGATTTGTCAAATTACACTATGTATACATCATATCTTAGATGTAAAATTATACAACCAAGTCTTAAACTCTAAAGTTGTTCTCATTGGTTATCTAAGTGTTTCATTAAGTATTTATTTTGTCTACTACATGTTAACAACAATTTCTATATCTAAAGAAGAGCTTGGTGGGCATAAAAGCACTGATATTTAACACATTGATTTTTTTGTGCTTCTGCCTGTGTCAGTACTTATTTCCTTTTATTTTGCTAAAAACAATTCATGGCACATGTGACGATGTGAGATATTGCCAGCTATGCCAGAAGAAGTAGGACAGTGGACGTATAACATATTCCAGCATAGCTAGCTGGAGTTTTGTAAAAAACAATATGTCATTTGTATATCAAACTGATTTGTACAGATGCTTGTGATAAAAATGTATTTGTAAAGCTGCTTGTGTTAAAAATGTACCAACAGTGTGTCCTGCTGGACAGAAAATAAATATATACATATGTCAGACTCTGCTATTGTAACTGATTAAATGTATATATTGCAACAGAGGATACTGGAAGAGAAGAGGTTAAGCTCAGCCCCAGCTAACTTTTAGAAAAATATCCTGAAATTAAATTACTTAATTTAGGCCATAAAAATTGTATATTGCAGGTCTCAGTGCAACCAGAGACAACATGTCTGTACTATGAAGCCTTCTGTATCATCCTTGGGGGTGAACTAATTGCTATTCTGAAAAGGTGGAAGTTTGAAATAATTTTATGACTTCCAGAAGCTGCAACACATCTTAGCAAAGCTCTATCTGTGTGTATGGTAACACAAATGTGCAAGATTCTGGTTCAGTTTCTAGTAAGGGGGGGTAGCATGGGAACCAGAAGTCAGATGACCAGATGTGTGTGATGTCATTTTGTAATCCAGCACTGAAATGATGTTTTAATACTAGACGAGATAGAAATCTCAGGGCAGTCTGTTTTTGAAGCTTGGCAAGAAGAACCCTCATCTCTATCATCTTGCCTTGCTCTAATAAGTGAACTTGGGGATAATAATTCTTTAAATCACTCAGGAAAATATAGCGAGATTAGTTAAGTACTGTTTTTCTGCATCTGTATGAATCTCTACATCTGTGTTATTTTTAATATTTCCTGTGATTGAAACTCTGGTGTGTATTGTAAATAGATATTCAGTATTTTCATGTTTTTTTGTTATTTATTATTAAATATATTTAAACTTCTCATTGTGGCTGGTCTTTCAGAGAATATTTTAACCATTAAGAGAACTTATATTTATTTGGTGACACTGTGGCAGCTCCTGAAAGCCTTGCTGCATTGGTCAAACACTACCATTTGTAGTAGTATTAATTTTACTGAGTATAATTGGATACCCTTGTAAGAGCCTTAGAGTAGCTGGCTTTGGAGTGTTTTGGTGGCAGTATCTACCTTATAGTCTGGGCAGTGGGGGCATAGCTAGTAAAGCTGTACCAGCCTTTCCCAGGTGTGTGTGTGTATGTGTGTGTGTGTGTGAGTGTGTGAAAATCAAATCTCAAAGAGTGTGTGTGATGGTGTGTGTGTGTGTGTGTGTGTGTGTGTGTGTGTGTGTGTGTGTGTGTGTGTGTGTGTGTGTCAGCTACTTGGAGCAGGGACACAGAGCACTGGTTTCAGAGAGAGGGTGGTGGAGGATTCAACTCTACAGCTGTATCAGTGGGGAGTCTTACTGGGGGCCTGGAGAGAGAGGAAAATCCAGACCTCAGACTGAGTGTGTTCCCTGTGTGCTCTTAAAGAAAATTGTGCTTGGTGCAGATAGCTGCATCTTGAAATACTGTGTGTATCTATTTTTGTTCCAAGTGAATGTCCCTCACCTGTGTCCGTGGTGAGGATTGAGTCCCCTTGATCACTGGCCTAGAGGAGGGATGTCACAGCACATTTTAATTGAGAGAGATATATTTGTTTTCAGTTTTAAAACCATGACAAAGGAATAGTATGAAGGAGCAGGTAATATATTTTTTGTGTAGCTCAACACCTTTTCTTCTATTGCTGTGTCCTTTAACCATTTTACTATTATCTGTTTTCCAGAACACTTTCCCCAAATTACTGATTGTTTTTTTTTTCTGTATTTTTTTTTGCTCCCACAGCTGCTATAAGTCTGTTAGTCCTCCCCCCACCATAAGACTTGAGACCATTCAGTCCTTGGCTAATTTCTCCAAGTCTTTTGGGTTTCTAGTACCAAGACAGACTGGACTCCATCTGAAAGTCAGTGTACGGTTAGAGTTCATGAAATTATTATTGTTTCAGACTTTGATGTTAGCCAAGAGTTGTCTTCTCAGCACCTGCAGTGTGCACAGAATTGACTCCTTCTGTAATTCATAAGGAGTTACATGTACCGGTAGCATATCTAAGTATAACTGTAAATTCTTTTTATTATTCATTCCTCCTACTACTATTGGAACTGTCTGGGTATCTTTCTTCCACAAAGCTTTTTTTTCTGCCTTGAAAGCCTTATATTATATGACACTCTCTCTCTCTCTGTATATAAAACACTATAATCACTTGGTGTCGCAATTTCAATGATCAGTTTTACTTTTGTGTTTTTCTCATGGAATACTATATCTTGTTTCCTTGCACCTATTTTTTGAACTGGTAATGGGTGTGATGTACACTTCATCATTCTCTATAATGATTTATGGTTCAAGTTTCTAATGCTTCTCAGCTACTTCTATTTTGTAGTTTTTGCACAATCCCCAGTGCAGCAGTCTTGTTGCATTATTGTGCCTTTTAGCATATAGGCCCCCTGCCATGAGGATATCATAGCCAGCAACAAATTTTGCACTGTTTCCAATTCTTTTTTACAAACCCTACATTTGTCTGTTTCTTCCAAATGTTCAATGGACTTTGTAAACCAATGTCTACATACTCCACTATCCTGGGCTGCCATTAATAATTTTCATCTTTTGGTTTCAATTCACCTCTTCTTAACCACTCCTGCATTAAATGCTGATTGACAAGAGGTTTTTCCAGGAGATCTATGTACTCGCCAGAATATTTATGCCTTTTCCACACTTTTTTCTTCTCATGTAATCCTTCTCTTTAAATTCTTTCTTTTGTTTTTTGGTACATTCAGTTGCTATCTGATTTTTTTTTCTGCTTCATGTTTGATTTCCATTCCCTCTTGACACTGGAATGTATCTGCTAAAATAAGCAGAGGGGTTATCTTAGACTTCCTCTCCTCATGTTTAAAACTTTCACTGTGTTTGTATCTGATGAGATCAGCAGATATGTATACAGTCCCACAGCTGCAGATCTGTACATGTAATCAATTTAGAGGAGGCCCATACCTCCTTCATAGGGAGGAATATATAACTGTGGTATATATTGATTTTTATGGACCATTTGATTAATGTGCATAGTTTTCTTGTTTTTCCTGTTCAACTGATTCAATACATTTTGGGGTCAGTTAATCACCATAAACTATGAATTAGAGCAGGAAGGGCAAATTGGTTTATTGCTTGCACTTTCGTACTAGATGTCAAGGCAGTTTTCAATATTAGTTTTATTCTTTTGAAGTATTCCTTATTGGGATTTATTCACAACTGTTTGTGTCTTATTTCAGACCCTTCATCAATTCTGAAATAATTTTACACTCCCTCCTGCTGAAGTTCCTTTATATCACATTCCTGTCCAAGACTGATGTTTTCTTGGTACTATAACTTTCCTGCTTTTAACATTGCTTTTGGACATTTATCAAGACCAAATGACATTCTTATACATCTGAGAAAGTGTTAACCACTTGCAGTTGTGCTTTTAACTCCTCATGATGAACTATACAGTTTTAAGTCAACCACAAAAAAGTAGATGAGAATTCTTACAAGGTTGTTTTCTGGCAGTCAAACTGTAACCTTGGCTTGGCCTAATCTGTTAAGTAAACAGCTTAATGGGTTAAGGGTAAGAAATAAAAAGCAGTGGTGACACAGAATCAGTGTGGAATATTCTCCTTTGAATTTTTATTCCTAGGATAATAATTTGTCCTTTCTCATGACTTAACTGCATAGTGGTTTGCCACCTTTTCATGGTCACTGTAATGTAATTGATCAACCTACGATGTATCTCATACATCTGTAAGCTCTTCTTAAAGGAGTACCACACCCACAGACTCAAAAAACATGTTTAAAACATCATGGCATGATGTTTCCTACACTTTACCAGCACTCTGGGATTATTTACAAGATTTTAAATATTTTTATATGCAATTCCAGACTCTGACCACCTGGAGGCTGGCATATTGACGTGGTTTGGATAAATCAAGTTGCCATCCAGTATCCCAGAAATCATTGTTTGGCTCAAAAATGTTACATCATGCAGGCCTCCGTTTGACTAAAGTTCCTGTCATTTCATAGATGTTGCATGCATACAAAGTACTGAGTAAAATAGAACAGTGTAAGTGACATTCCCTGCTGCTGGATGACTACTTAAAACAGAAACAGTGCAAATGCCACAGAACACACTCAAAGTGTTGTTTACTGCTGCCTATTTTTCTAATTTAGTTTAAATGGCACTAATTTGTGAGACAATGAATTCCAGTCCATTTACTTCTCCCCTCCCCCATAACACTTAGCTTCCCTAGCTGTCAACGTCCTGAGGGTAATTTGACCTGGTAATTCCATTGATTGGCAGATCTCAGCAGGGTGCTTGACTCATGTAATTTAATCTTTGCTCTAGCATTTCCTTTGTTAGAGGGGACATTTTTTTGCTGCACTATAGCCATGGCCTTACTTGACTGCAATCACATCCAGTAAGGTCTTGCACCAAGGAGCTAAAGAATAAAACATTTATACTATTAACCAGTTTAGATCTTTATTAATTTAAATGTTAAGGTACCACTTAATGCTTCCACCTTGTTAAAAATTGAGATTTACATGTGCAAAATGTGTTGGTATGCAGTGTTTGCCTTCATATGTTTTTACTCCACTGGTTGGTTTGCAAAAAAAACCTTTTGCAGTGTCCCTGGATTTGTTTTTGTACATACAAACCACATTGCTATATTTTTCCCTTCCTTTTTCTTGTGTCCAGAAGTTACTTATAACAAAGTACATTTTTTATTGATTTTTTTTTAAATAAAGGACATTTATTTTTATTTTATTTTATTTTATTTTACATTTGTTGACCGGGATAGTCCGACTGGATGCATGTCCATTTTCAGTGGAGGCCCGGGGAGAAAAGCTCCAAGGGTAAGCAGATACAGCATTACATAATACCAGCATTACATATTACAAACAGACTATTTACAGAGATTACATAAGTAAGCAAGTTAAACAAATTCCACAGGTTACAGTTAGTCCTGAGCACAAGTCAGGATTAAATTAAATTACACAGTAAACTGGTTAACAGATTTTTACACATTTGAGTTAGCCTGGCTTGATACATTGACATAGCCAGTTAAGTGACAAATGTTGTTTGAGTCTAGTTTTAAATTGACCTAAGATGGAAAGTAAGGTAATATCAGCTGGAAGAGAGTTCCAGGGTCTACTTACAGAGTTTGCAAAGAGAGAATCACCGGCTGTGTTATTAATTTTGCTAGTCTGAATTAGTAGTTTGTTAGAGGATCGAAGCGGTCTAGGATTGTTATAGGGGGTGATGATATTTTTAAGTGCAGGAGTATTGTCTGGATTATAGAGGATTTTATAGGCCATAATCAGTTGGTTATACTGGATTAGGCTAGGTAGTTCAAGCCAACCAAGCTGATTTAGATTGATGCAATGATGTGTCCTAAAAGGCAGCCCAGTGGCAAACCTGGCAATGTGGTTGTAGCAAATTGAGAGTTTGTTAAGGACAGTCTTGTTCAAATTCGAGTAGAGGGGATGCATACAGAAGGGTTGAAAGAAGGTGAGAGTGAGCTATGGCAATTTTAGCTGGAGGGTTTAGGAAGGCTTTTATTCTGTAAAGTGACCCTAGTTTTTTATTGATGGTTTTGATAGTTTGGTTAACATGTAGGTCAAATTTGAGATTATTGTCTATGATGACACCTAATAGTTTTGTAGATGGGTCAGGGGAGATTATTGTGCCATCATTTGATTTTATGGTAAAGGTGAAAGCGGTAGACCTACGTGTTGGTGAAAATAACAGCATTTTAGTTTTTGGGATTTAGGATCAGACGATGTTCAGAAAGCCAGTTTTCTATTGTATTAAAGGTGGTCTGGGTAGCTGACCATAACTCTACTGAAGATGTGGCTGAGCAAATCAGAGTAGAGTCATCAGCATATTGGATACAGCTGACTTTTGGGATGACAGTATAAAGGTCGTTAATGAAGATGGAGAACAGCAAGGGCCCTAGTATAGAGCCTTGTGGTACTCCGAGGGTGTTAGGTAGAAGGTTAGAGAGTTTGTTCTGCCAGAGGACAGCCTGCTGTCGACCATTCAGATAGGATTGAAACCATTGGAGGGCTCCAGTATCTAGACAGAATGTTTGCAGGGTGTGGATTAAAAGTTGGTGATCAACCATATCGAATGCCTTGGAAACATCCAAGAAGAGGGCTGAGGATATATAATTATTGTTGCGATTATGGTTTATGGTGTTAGTAAAGGCTAGGAGGGCTGAAGTAGTGCTGTGATGAGGACGGAAGCCATGCTGAGTGTCTGCCATAAGGCGATTTTGGATTAGGTGGTGCATGAGTTGTCTATAAATACATTTTTCCATAATCTTTGCAAGTGGAGAGAGTATAGCTATTGGCCTATAACTGGAGAATTCAGTAGAGCTGCCTCCTTTGTGAAGTGGGATTACATAGGATATTTTCCAGATGGTGGGAATTTTAGCTTCTACTATGGTTCGATTGATTAGTATTGAGAGGGGGAAGCAATAGCATCAGCTGATTTTTGTAGGTACTCGGCAGGGAGTTGATCAGCAGAAAGTGTAGTGGGTTTTAATTTTATGATCAAGGTACGGATAAGTGAAGTGGCAACTGGTTGGAAGCTGAACGCAAGTAGGTTTCTAGGGGTGCTACTTTCAGGACTAGGGGAGCTGGGAGGTAGTTGGCTAGCTAGGGCTTGAATTGTCTCAGTAAAGAATTGGTTAAAACTATCAGAAACATCTTCAGGGGTTTTATCAATAGTAGCAGCAGGGATTGGGGTTGAAGTTTGTCCAGGCTGTAGTAGATTATTTAAACCTGCCCCAAACTTCTGAGGGTTATTTTGATTTACTGTTTGTAAATTACAGTAGTATTGTTTTTTGTCTTGTAAAATTGATTTTTTGGTTTTGTTCCTGGATTGCCTGTATTTAATGTGATCTTGAGGGTCTTTAGAAGAACGCCATAAAGCCCATACTTTGTTTCTAAGGGTAATTTTGAGTTTAGACTCTATAGAAAGCCATGGTGCAGTTTTTATCTTGGTTCTCTTTGAACGAACAGGTGCATGCAAATCAAGGATCTCAAGGAATTTGTTGTTAAAGTATGCTACTGCTTCCTCTAAGGGGAGGTGTTTTAGAATAGACCAATTACATGAGTTTAGTTCTTGTTGGAATTTGGCAGGGTCAAAGTTTTTATTGTTTCTAACCTTTCTGAGCAAGGGTTGTTGGGAATTAATGGTTTTGTGCTTAATTACATATGTGAGAAGGTGATCGCTTAGGCCATTAAGGAGGGTACCAGAGGTGTACAGTTGGGGGAGACTGTTTATGAGTACCCAGTCAAGTATACTTTCTTTTTGGTTGGGTTTACCTATCCTGGTAGGGGTGGATATGATTTGTGTAAATGCATGCAGGTTAATATGGGTGGTTGGGGATTCTAAGGAACAGGTGCCCCAGTCTATGTTAAAGTCTCCAAGTAGTAGGGTTTCTTGGGGGTAGTGACATGATAACCAGTGCAGGATATCTTCAAATGTAGATATATTGTTACCTGGGGGAATGTACATACAGATGATATTAATGCATTTATTTTTATTAAGTTGCAATTTGGTGGCAAGAATCTCAGAGTTATTAATCTGAGGAGGTTATATTACATCTATGGTGACATTCAACTCAGATTTATAGAGTACAGCTACCCCACCCCCCTTCCTCGAATCACGATCCAGCCTGTGTATGTTGTACCCAGGTGGTAACACTTCATTGTCTTTAGTGTTAGGTTTTAACCAGGTTTCAGATAAACAGAGAATCTCAGGGGAGTGGATATCCAGAAGTGCATGCAATTCATGTACCTTGTTATTAATGCTTCTAATATTGAGATGACAGACTAGGAGAGAGTTAGTTGGCCTATTAATTGTAGGTTTGTAGCTTAGATTACAATTAGAGGGGGTATGTGTATCTGAAGTGAGTGGGCCAGGGTTGGGTGAATATCACCACCAAGTATTAGGTTGAGTCTATACTTGGTGATGAACTTCAGGAATTTGTTTATTAGTTTGTGGTAGTGTTTGGATCTAGAGCTAATGTGCCTGGGGTTGAGATGTTGATAGACTGAACAAGATGTTGGATAGGATCTGGTACTGTAAGTATGGTTGAAGGTGGAAGGATTTACAGCTGGGGTGATAGTATGGCCTTTTGGGACCTGAAATCCCGTAAGAAACTGGTTTTCATACAAGGTAAGGAGGTATGGTGTGAACAAGAGGGGTGTGAACAAAAGGGGTAGTAAAGAGGAGTATATCATTATATGTGATTCAGCTAGTGAGTGAAGGAACTGTTTTACCTGGTGATGCAACACCAGAAGATAGAGTGGTGAGGTAAAGGTACTGGAAGGGGGGATGGGAGAATGCCAGATGAAAGGTTAACTTACCTTGAATCAGATAATGGATGCCACTGCAAAGAATCACTGTTGAAATATTTGTGCATGGACAAAATCCCTTACTAAATCTATTTGCCAGCCTCCAGTTCAATTGGTGCTATGGTTTTAATATACTGGTGTGTTTGCTCATGCCTTCCAAATATCTCCACCATTACACACCAGTTTTGCAGTGTAGTAACCACCCGGCATGCCTGTACACCTTTAGCCATCAATATGCAGCTACTCCTGTTCATGTGAGTATGTGCATTCATTTTCAGACTTAAGGTGTGGAAGCTGCACTGAATAATTCTAGGTGCTTGTTCAGGTTTCACATGGTGCTTGCTTAGAGCTACTCTCATGTTAATCCACTATGAATATGTTGCACTGCCACCTATGATACCAGGGTAATGTTTTAATCTTTCTATTCCCACACTGCACACTAGCAGTATCTGGTGCAAATACAACAGAGAAGTATGCAAGCGATACACCACCTAAGCATCATTTGCCGTGCAGAATGTACAAGTATGCGTACCAAATTTCTGTGTTTCCAAACATCGGTGTTACTACACTACTACTGAATAAAATGAATAGCACTCAGGCTGGGGGAAGGACAAGGGAGCCATGACATCACAGAATGGGTGGGTCTTATTATTTTAGTTAGAATCAGATAATGGCTGTGGTGATGTCACTTTGGGGGAGGGAACTGATTAAAAAAAAAAAAAAAAAAAGTACCTGCACTGCCTGGTCTTGATGATGTCAGTAACTGGGTGACTCCAGCAAGCTTTATTCAAACATGAGAGAATCATTTTGTAAGTGAAACCATCACAGTATGAGAAGGTGGGCTTCTGTTACAGAAGTAAGGGGAATTATAAAAATTGTAAATGCTTTATAGTTGTTGCTTTACAGATGACAATGTAAATAGGGAGGAAAAGGGCCGTGAAGTTGAGGAATACATTAGAGAAACCTGTTGTACTCCTTTAATTGATGAATGTCAGCTACTAATAATGAAAAAAAACAACTAACAAGCAAAATAACAAAATAAAATAATATTAATAAAACAAATAAATTATACACACAAACGCACAACTGGTAAGCATTTTCATTCTAAATAAGAACTTAGACCAAGTTGCACTAACAAACAAATACTTTTATAGTTATGCAAAATAATCACATGACCCATTAATGAAAATGGTTTAACCCTTTCCTCCTTAAGACTGTTTGAAAATTCTCCCTATCATTTATTCCTGGATAGACACAGGTATTAAGCCTTACCTGCCAACAATATTCCTTATAGTTTAACTTATCGTCTGCATCACATTTTGTTTCATAATTAAATACTTTATCTATAATTGTAAACTTATATGTTATAAATTTATTAGAATGCTCCAAAACTGCTTGCTTAGTCAGTATATTGTTTACTTATTTTTTGTCCACTGCCTTTAAATGTTCGTACACTCTAAAATAAAAACTCCTAGTTGTCCTTCCTATACAAAAAGCAGGACATCGCTCACACAAATCTAAATAAATTACATACTTACATTTACAGTCATACATCCTACAAACATCTATATAATAACTCCTAGCCTCAATAAAAATCCTGTCACCCACTAATACATGTTTACACTGACTACAACCCCTGCACATAAACATACCCTTCAAAACACCTTCTCTGATGCTCCTAATATTCTTATAAAAAATACTCTTTAAGACTTTTCCCTCTACTGTTAGTAAAAATAGGAGCATCACCAATAATGCTTTTCGTGTCTTGAAAATTCATCAAAAATTGCCAATTATTCTTTATAATATTTTTAATATTAAAATCATCAACTGAATATGGAAGGACACAAGCTAAGGCATAAACATTATTAGTAACTCTCTCTCTCTCTCTATTGACTTTATTTTTATATAATACCCTTTCAGAAACTACACTACCCATCATCTCATCTATCACTTTGGGCAGATATCCTCTAGCATTAAACTTAGTTTTTAAGGAATGACACTCTTCATAAAAAATAACCATCATCTTTTGTTAATCTACTAATTTTAACAAATTGACTTTTAACTATATTTTTCTTTAAAGGACAACAATGGTATTCTGTTATTAAATGCTCAACTTCTCTGTCCTGTTTCTTCCTATTTATTGCCCCTGCTATGAATAAGCAACAACACAGCATTTAAAATATTTTAAATTGATTGTT
Source organism: Protopterus annectens (assembly GCF_019279795.1). NCBI lineage: Eukaryota > Metazoa > Chordata > Ceratodontiformes > Protopteridae > Protopterus > Protopterus annectens. Next base: position 421,912,734 of record NC_056730.1, on the reverse strand, counting down.
TATCTCCACTAAAACAGTACCTTACTGTACTGTGGTAGTTTCAGTTTCAAAAAAACTTTTATCCTGCCCTTGCTGCAGTCTCCAATTAATTGATGTCATCAAGGCCACTGAATACAAGTAGTTTTCTGGCCAGTTGCCTCTCCAAACTGACATCACAATGACTGTCCTAAAAACCTACCAATGCTGTGATGTCCTTCCCCTACCCATACAGAAAGTAAAGGCTAGAACAAGTCTCCTGCTGTGAGCTGTCAATCACAGCAGGTAACACCTCAAATTACCCTTAGCACTTTGACAGCTAGGAAGTTAGGTGTGAAGGGGGATGGGAGATGGGTCAAAGTAGTACAATTCAGGCTTCACAAAAAAGAATGCAGTTTAGCCATTCTAAAAATAAGCAGCTGGTAAAACACTTTGAAAGTGTGTTCTGTGGCATTTACACTGTTTGTATTTTAAGTAGTCATTGAACGGCATGAAATGTTACTTAAAACGAACTGACTGAGAGACAGCAGTGTATTCATGTAAAATCAATGCAGTGACAGGAACTTTAGGAAGAAAGAGGACTGTGTGATGTAATGTTTTACAAACGAGCACTGCAGTTTGGGATGCCTAGAATAAACAATCAGAATTACTTCAAGATGCCAGACCCCATGTGGTCAGACTGAGAAATTATGCATAAAAATATTTAAAAACCTATAAATAGTCCCAGAGTGGTGTTAAAATGTAGGAAACACCAAACCATGATGAAATAAACATGTTTTTTGAGTCTAGGGTGCGGTTCTCCTTTAACTTGTTACTATGCATACTATTATAAAACAAATAACTATTACTTTGCACTGGCTTCTTATAAATTTTGACTCTTAAACTATTTCTATCTTTGAATAAAGTCAAATCCAAGAAATAAATATTTTCAAAATGAAAATTAAAAGTGAATTTTTAAAACTCTGACACTGAGTTAAGATATTCCATAAAAGCTAACAAAGCAATTTTAGTCCCTTTCCAAACAAAAAACAAATAATCTATAAAATGCTTATACATAATTATTTCCTGATAAAATTCAGAATGTCAGATACTGTCAAATACTTTTTTTGTAATCGATCCATTCCCCTTTTTATAATTTTCTACTATGGCTTTACTCAGCAACAAATGATTATTTCTATATTACTTTCTTTTGTTACCTTTTTGTTCTATTGCCATGATTGAGTTTTTTTTTCTAAATGATTATAAACACAGTCTATATCAGTTCCAGTTTATAGTTTGCACAAGTTATTGGTCTATAGATTTAAAGATGGCTTACAGGTTCACTCTTAAGTAGGAGTATAATTTTTTCCTGTTGTTAACCAGGTTGGTGTCTGTTTGAGATGTGCATAAAAGTAATTCCTATTCAGGACTAAATCTTTCTGCAAAGATGTTAAGACTTTTAGCTGGACGTTAGGCACTGTATTTGGGCCTGAGGTTTTCCAGTTAGCAACTTTTCTTAATTTATTACATTTTCTCTGGCTATTACTTCATCCCATTTTATATCCTCTACATTTGAACTCCTTACTGTTTCTTTTAAATTTTCTATCCATTCAGCTTCTTTGTTATATTCTACAGGGTCTTCATAAATATGTCTCCAAAATGTATCTATTTCTTATTTTTCGGTGGTGTTTCTATTCCTTTTGTTTCCCAGTTCTCTATAAAATTGTTTTTGGTCATCAGTGAACTGTTTATTTTGTACTTCCCCTTTATATTTGTCTGCTTACCTTCTAAGTTTTTTTTGCCTGTGCTGATGTCCTTAGTTTATTATTATTTGTAATAGTATATGATAGATCCTTGTCTGTTTTGATAAGGGTTGCATTACTTCTATCATGTCCATCATTCTAAGTATTTTTTGTTGATCTGTTCCCTTTTCTATATTCTAACAGTGACACTTCCGGTGTTAATTGCTTTACAGTTTTCTCTGTTTGATGCCTCCATTGTGGCATTTTATTTTTTCCCTTCATATCCCTTATTGCTATATGTTTTTGTGTTAAAACTTTATACGTTATTAATTTAGCTGCAGAGTAATGTAGCCCATTTATTTATGTTATATCACATGAATTTCCCCTAATAGTCCTGATTACTGTGTTCAGCTGTTTTATCAAACTTCTAACATTTTGGGTCTTAATTAGTTTCTGTAATCTATTTTTCTTTTCATCATTCTTAATATATCTATTCATTTCTATTAAATCAAACACTCTTCCTTTATATTATTTCTTCTAGATTAAGAGCATATTATTTGCTCTCCATTTCCTGTGGGCATTCTACAGAAAGTTCCAGAATATCTTTCTATGGCATATCCTCTTCAGCTGCATCCTGCATTATCTGATACTCCTTCATATGGGAACTCATTAGCTCATTACTCCACAAGATTGCCTGCTTCGGTGTTGCCACTGTTTCCTGCTTCTTCCCTTGTTGTGCAGCTTCAGCTCTTTTATACTAGTTTCCTACAGAGGTTTCCAGACCATCATCATGTGACAAGTTTTTAGATGCCTCATATTCTATCTGTTTCTCCTTAAATTGGGGACTTTTTGTTCCATCATGCTGTGACTTTACCAGTGCTGGATTTTCTACAGTAAATTCTTCACCTTGCTGGTAATCCATAACCTCAGTTTCTATTTGTTTAACATCCATCCCAGTTATTCTCCCTCTGTTTTTTTATTTTTTTTGTGTGAAATTTTCCATATCTGGGTGCATTTGTCTGCATTTTTCTTCAAATATCCTTGGAGCTGTTTTTCGTGTTGATTAGTTTCGCTTTCCCCTTTGCATAAATATTGCACCATATCAGATCTCTTTTTTCTTTTCCATGTCCATGTCTCTTTTTTATATCTTTTAAAAATCTCTGGGCTCTGTTTTATATATTTTTGTAATTCCTATGCTACTTAATTTTCAGATGGCCCAACCTTTCTTCTCTTATGTAATGTTTTTCATGGATTTAGTTTATTAATCAACACAAATTTTTATTTGAAGCTTTTGGCAGTTTTTCTAGTGAATGTATTTTTCTTCCCACTAATTTCTGTCTTAATCTTTCTAAATATCTTCTATCTAGAAATGATGGGATTTTTGAATAATAATAATAATCATAATAACTTGTCTTGTCTACTGAAATCAGTTTTACTCACCCAGACTAGAGCCCTGTGGCAACAAATCAATGTCCATGAACAAACCTAGACACAGTTTCTCCCATCCAAGACAGCAGCTTTCTTCATGCTGAGTGGCAGTGATGGAGGAGTTATAGTCATTACTCTACTTGCTGTTGGTTGATATGAGTACTTGCATCACTGTGGAGACCTAAAACAGCCACCCATGGATGCATGTGTGTTCCTACACACCATTTTAGGGAACTTGGAATAATCTACAAATACATAATAGATAGATTTCACACATATTGCAAGCCCACTTAGTTTTATCACCATTTATGCCTTGCCAGTACCCTCCCTCAGGCTGCTTCACTTTTCTCCAGGAGAATATCAGTCAATCCCATCATAAATTTGTGAATACCCATTCAGTCATTTAGATTGTGTTTAAAAAAGACTGTGTGTTGCACTACTTAACATGCAAATGGAATTTATTTCTGAGGTTTGGGAGACATTGTGTTATAACATGTCCCTCCATTATGTTTTATTTATTTGTTGGTGAAGATTTAGGTCCTTTGGTTCTAGTAATGGTGGAGCCATTGAACCTGCAGAGTTAAAGGACTATGTCCCTTATGGCATAATAAGCAAGACAGAGATCTCACTCAGAAGCCTAGAAGACACTCAGGGATTTAAGGCCTTAAGCTTTTTGGTTAGGAACCTTTGAGGAATTTCTTTTTTAAATGTTCAGTGAAATATGTCCTGAAGGGGGCATTGTACTCTATAGTTGGTCGATCAATGCTGAGTATAGGGGAATGGTTACCACCATAGACCCTGAAGATATTCCTACGCACTTAGCTGTGCTAAATAAAAGGCTTTCCTTACAAACATTGTCACACAATGATAAAAAGAGAGGGAGTTAGCCTAATTTCTTAAGTCACTGACTACATTTTCATTTGGAAATAGTGTGTTATCTATAGAGTATGATGAGTGGAAGGATTGTCTACCAAAAGTGACAACACTACAGTTTTTAGCATTGTGTTTTAGCATGTTTAAAGCACACTAAGATTTTACTGTGGAGAGTTCATGATGGTGGTTTTGGATGCCAAAGGATGACTTAACAGCAGTCCCCAGTTTGCAGTCATCAGCAATTTTTTTTTTAGCCATATCTCTTGGCACTTTATTTGGATAACAGAGAAGTAAAGGCAGAAAAAGAGAGGTCTCAGCACATAGTCTCGAGGGACACCACTGGTTATTTTTATACATTCTGATAAGACTCCTGCAACTTGCATTATGCGTGCTCTGTCTTTCAGCCAGTTTGATGTCCATCGCACCACATATGGGTTTATTTTTAATGCATTTAGCTTCTGTATAATACCAGCAAGGGGAATGGTGTTGTCCAGGTGAAATACACTGTGTGCACCCTGACACAAGTGTTTACAAACTTTGATACTTTTTTCAAGAAGTTAACCAGATTCATTACTCAGGATCTAGAAAGCTCAACTGCTGGAGTCAAGTTGAATTAGATTCTTGATATCATAGTTAATAAGGTCAGTTATGATGCGGCCTATGGCTTTGTAGAAGAGGCTTGTGAGACTGAGAGATCTGTATTAATGGGTCTATATTCGATTTTCGAAAAGTTTGTAGAGCGAATCACTATAGGTCGACACCTAGTGATCGATCTATGAAATAATTGAAAATCTAAAAAAAAAAATTAAAAACACATAAACATAAAGTAAAGGGTGTAGGCAGGGGGCAAGCACCCCTGTACCCCCACAACCCCCGCTACTTAAATATACCAACTCCGGGATCACACTTCAGTGCAATACAGTGCAGAAATGGAAGATTTCTGTTTCCTACACTGTAGTGCGATCTTGGAGTTGGTATATTTAAGTAGCGGGGGGTGGGGGGTGCAGAGAGGCTTGCCCCCCTGCCTACACCCTTTACTTTATATTTCTGTGCTTTTATTTTTTTTTATTTAGATTTTTGATTATTTCGTAGATCGATCACTAGGTGTCGACCTATACTGATTCGCTCTACAAAATTTTTGAAAATCTAATATAGACCCAAATTAACTAGTCTACAATAAGACTGCTCTTATGAATGAAACCAGTAGCTAAACTTAGGTTTAACAGTTTAAGGGGTTGGTCTGCAAGGGCATATTTAACTTTAAAAGACAGGCACAGCAGATCAGCAAGAGATGTTTATTTTCACTCCACGAACAAACCTCACAGAACAGAAACAAAAACAACGAAACATACTTGCAATAAATTCACATTCTATCTGGAAATCTGTCTCATCTGAGGTCATCCTGCTAGCTCTTACTAGCTGACCCTTGACAATTGCCTTCTTTTGATAAGGGGGGTGAGAACTAGAAAAATGCAAGTATGTGTTAGAAAAGGTCTCCTTCCTATAAATTTTAGATTTCAACCCCTGATTTGTTCTCTGTATGCTCACATCTAAAAAACTAAGTTGGGAACTGTCTATTTTGTAAGTAAATTTTAGAAAATTGGTGGTATGTGAGACATATTCGTAAAACTCAAGAAACTGGTCAGCAGTGTCATTCCAAAAAAGACAAATGTTGTCCAAAAAACGACCATAGTAATTTTGTGCACCCATGGCTACACCCTTTAATTGTCTGTAATACTCACCCTGAAAGTATATAAAATTGCTTTTCAAAATTAAGTCCATAAGAATCAAACAGGTACGAAACTTGTTAAAAGAAATGGAAATTTGACTCTCCAAAAATTGCTCAAACCATAAAAGACCTGTTTCATGGGGAATACAAGTAAATAGGTCTACCACATCCAAAGAAACAAAAAATGGGGTATTTGTTTTCTGTAGGGCATCAGTGTGTTTCAGAAAATCCCACGAGCCTTTTAAAATGTTGGAATATTCCAATATAAATGGCTTCAAATGGAAGTCAATATATTTGGCTAGGGGGCTGTCAAAGAGCCCTCTGCTGTAACAATGGGTCTAAGAGGTGGGTCCAAATGGTTCTTGTGGACCTTGGGTATATCAAAAATAGATGGAATTTTTGGTTTCTCAACATGTAGGTAGTTGTAAGTTTCTAAGTCAATAAGCCCCTCAAGAAGTAAGTTGTTAAGACATATTGAAACTTTCCTTTTCACAATGTTAAACTCATTCAAGGACACTCTTTTATATGTATTTTCATCAATCAACATGTTTAGCATTTTGACTTCATAGTCTATTTGGTCCATCAGAACCACCCCTCCTCCTTTATCAGGCTTCATGACTCTAAGGTTCTTGTCTGTTCTACAAGAATCAAGGATGTTGAATTCATCCTTTGTGAAATTGAGGGGTACTTTATTAAATTTAAGTTCATCTCCAAGACACTTCTCTAAAACATTTTCAAAATGTTTGAGCTGTGGATGTAACGGTGGGTTAAAAGTACTCTTTTTCTTTAAAATACTAGTACTCTCTCTTTTATCTAAACCATTAAAAAGTATCTCAAAGTTCTTTTGTCTCACAAACATTTTAACATCCACCAATAAATCAACCATGTTGGCTTTGACCCTGGGAATGTAGGTAAAACCTTTCGAAAACGAACTGAAATGTGTTTTAGTGACAGCGAGATTAGTGTAGTTAAATATCTTAAAACCTTTATAACTGTATACACATTCATTGATAATTATGTCTTCTACAGTTTTTATTTCCACTGCCTGTTCCTTCGATTTTGGTAAAAATTCCAGTTGTTGTAGTTTATGGGTTCTTTCTTTTTCAACCTTTCGGATCTCCGAGGGGAGGGGTATTCTAAAGGGTCAGTTTCATTATGAAATGGACCTTGGTCATTGCACATGTCATGGTTGTCACAAACCTCATTGTATGCCACAGATTCGTGATTGAAATATTTATCACAGATTAATTAATTAATCATGAATCTGTGGCATAGAACAAGTTTTGTGACAACCATGACATGTGCAATGACGAAGGTCCATTTCATAATGAAACTGACCCTTTAGAATACCCCTCCCCTCAGAGATCTGACAGGCTGAAAAAGAAAGAACCCATAAACTACAACAACCGGAATTTTTACCAAAATCTTTTTTTTTTCTTTCATTTTTTCTTTGCATTTTATTTCTCCATGTGTATTATGAAAAATAACAATCAGTTTGTTACAGTTTAAATGAAGAAAACAGCATTATTTGTTTTTTCTCCTGAAGCTTAGAGAGACGTTTTTAGGGGATTGGGTACAATACTGGGGATAGGACTGGATACAAAAAAAAATCATTACCCATGTCTAGAGTTATCAATAGTTCAATAAATTAAGACTATGGGCCCCTAGGGATCTACATGCAACTAATATGCTCCTACACAAGAATTTTATTCACACTTGGTTAACGAATAAATTAATGTACTAAAAGTAAAATGCTTGAAAAACAGTTCTAGGAACAGAAACAACAAACCAAAACAAGTGCAATATAGATTTTTTACTTTCCTGATAAAATTTGTCTTCAAGTTTAAAATGTAGTCACAGTTGTACTATGAAAGCTGGCTTAGGACTAGCCACAAAGGACAAAAGGAAACACTAGACCAAGCTATAAACAGTAATTGAAATGAGTCAAAGCAACAAGAGAGCCAATCAGCAAAACAGATTTGCAACAAGCCTCAAATTTGTGCCCACTTAATTCCAAGGTGGTATATTTTTCTTACTACCAGAATGACCACTGAGTATATTAATCTTCTTCTAGATTGTTGTTATGATATGCATTACTTATAGAAAAAAAATCTACATTACTGGTTCTGATTGAGCCAACTCTCAGCATTACACTTCTTGCTCTTTCTTTGCACTTTACTTTTCCAAGACATAACTCATGCATTCTGCAAAGTGTTTGACTTCTCATTTGACTGAGAACTATTTGTCAGCTTAAAACATTAAACCCTGAGTGTAATTTATTTCTCCCCTGAAATAAAAGTAAGACTGAATTTACTTCCTTACTGATGATTTTTTCAGACCAGTTTCTCATTGTAACATCTTTCAGTAATTACATCTCTAAGTCAATATTATTGCATATCTGGGAATTCATTTACTTTATCTTCCATCCTGGTAACTGTGATATTATACAAATAGTCTATAGTCTCCAGTTATTCTTTTAAGAATTCTTCATGAATTTCTGATAAATATATCATATTCAGCATTTCAGTTATGTATATTTCATTGTTTGGTCTATATTTCAGTTTCAGTTCATATTTCTGTAGAGTGAGTATTATCCTCTGCAATCTCAAAGTTATCTTGTAAAAGAATTTTTGAATGCACTTTGTAATTATTTGAGGTCTGTTTCCATGTGAATGTCTTTTTCAGTAAATCATTCATGGAATTTCTGACATCCCAATACTATTGCTATCATTTTATTTTCTATCTGACTATATCTGTTTTATGTATCTGCAGTTACTCTCGATGTTCTTGCCCTATAGGTCAGTGGTTTGCTCTCTTGTAGAGCTGCAGCTTCTTGTAGCACAAATAGTTTATTTATATCATAGTATTTTCATTCATTTCTTTGAGACAGTATATACCTGCATGCAGTCCCATCCCAAAATTACATTTTTCTCTATTGGCCTTCTTATAAGTATTGTTATGTCAGACATATTAGGTGCAAACCTTGTAAGAAACTGCAGCATTCCTAGAAACCTGTGTAATGCCTGTTCATCTTCTGGTCTTGATGTCTGCATAATTGATAATGTTTTGTTCTGGGTCAGAGTTTAGATTCTCTCATATTAGAAGAATATGGTCTAAATACTTTAGATTTGGTACTCTGATTTCATATTTTAAAAGTCATCCATGAGTCGATGTGGGTAATACTGGATTTATGCATGAAAGCCATGGTTTGATCATGAGAGTGAATTTAGAGTGACCAAACAAAGTCAGCCATGGTTAAATCTACTACTACGTACACTCAGGAATGGATTATTGCTTTCATATGATAATATTATTTAAGAACAAAACCTTATATTTTCTAAATAATGCTATTGTATAAATGGACTTTAGTATTCTTCTGTAGCTTTTCTGTTGAGTGACCGTGTAATGCTTGCAATGATCATTTATTCAGCATGCATGTGCTGAGACCTACAAAGTACATAGCATTTAATAGATTCATAGATTGTTACTAGGCTAATGACCCGAGGGAGCCTTTCTAAGCATACACAAGGTTTCATGAAAGAATAATGATGTCCTGCATCAAAATAGGACATTGAGGGCCATGCATTTTTCTCCTGTATACTTGTTCTGTTTAAGTACTGATGCTGTTTAAATGTAATATATTCAGATAGTAACAGCAGTTAAACAAAAGAACCATACAGGAGGGAAAAACAGCAGATGCGTTTGTTGGTGGTTTGGTCCAATCTGACAGCAGTCACAGCTGCTATTATTCTACATTGCAAATTTATTTTATTTATTTTATTTTATGCAACAATTGTTTACTGGGAAAATCTGATTTGGAATGAGTCAATTTTCAGCAGATGCCCGGGGAGAAACACTCCAGATGCATGCCTTTGTAAAGTGGGAGGAAACTGGAGCACCCAGAGAAAACCCACATGAATGCAGGGAGGACATGCAGATTCCACACAGAAGGCATCCCAGCCAAGAATTGAACTAGAGAACCTCTTGCTGTGAAGCGACAATGCAAACTGCTGCACCACTGTGCCATCCAAATTCTTCTCTAAGTTGCATACATTTGGACAACAGCAGCATTTAAAGAAAATAATGTGTAATATATAACTACAACAGCTATGACTACTGTTGGTTGGGTAGCCAGTAACCGCATGATACATGTTACTGTGGCTTCTGACTAACAAACTCATATACATTAGTCATGCTGGTTTTACAGGAGGCATAATGACTAGTTACTCTAATCAACATGCACATTTTTGAATATTAAAGATGGTATCATGCTGCCTCAAAGTAGGCTCTATCAGTCTCTTGTAATATTCTTCTTTTGTTTAATCCCATATTAATAGATCCTCAGTTATGTTTATAGCACCTACTATGTCCTCACTTACCTGGGTAACAACCCTCTGCAACTTCTCTACTGCTGATGAAATACCAAACTGAAGCCTAAAGAACGTGTGTCTTCCTAGTGGTGCATTAAATGTATACAATTTAGAGTTTTGCTCATTTAGTTGTATCTGACAGAAACTGTTTTCATCTAGTACTGACAATTCCATAATTAATGGCATTTTTGAGACTAGTTCTTCAACAGTAAGCATTGGGTTATGTTCTTTTTTAATAACTTTGTTCAGGTTATGGAGATCAATAAAAATGCAAATCTTAACTTTCTCATAGCACTGTACAAAATATTCACCTGTTCTGCTGCCTCTAATTGTTTTTGAAGATACCAAACCTATTTTCCCTTTAGCTCCTGTTCAGCTTTATTTTAGAATACAATGGTCACTTTTCTATGAATATGTATAATTAGCACTGCATCAAGATTTATTTCTGTGTGATATTGTCCTTATAAGCTTATAGCCTGTGAATAAAATTGCATAGTCATGCAGGTTATTTTCACTATGGTTTTGTGCCATTTGTAAGATGTCTATGTATTAGTAACATTAATTCTTTTCATGAGCAGTCTTTATTTTTATTTTTATTTTATTTTACATTTATTTTACATTTGTTGACCGGGCTAGTCCAACTGGATATATTTCCATTTTCAGCAGAGGCCCGGGGAGAAAAGCTCCACATTAAAAAATGAAATACATTTTAAGCACAAAAAATAAATCATAATACACATTTTTACCTATTTCTAAAAACAAGAATAGTAAGAGTAAGAGCAGGGCAAGAGAAATGACAGAAAGTTGTCAAAAGAAAGAAGAGGAAGTTGACAATCTAGGGAAAAAGTAACATCCAGATGAATAAACTAACATGTTTTAATACCAAGAAGAGAGCTCAAAGATCAAGGAGAGAGAAGCAGTGAAAAATGAGAGAGCAAGAATAAAGAGAAATACTAGTGTGGAAGAGATTTCTAGCCATAAGGAGGATAGATGAAGAGGAGGACTTCACAGAGGTAGAGATAGAAAGAAAAGAGAGGAAGCAGGATGGAAAGAAAAGTAGGAGAGAGAGATGGATTAGATGGGGCAAATTACTTTAGTCAGGATTAGAGCAGGGACACATCCAGTGGCTTTTAAGGTAAATTCTAAGTTTTGTTTAAACAGAACAGTAGATGCAATGGAAGTAAGTTCAGTAGGTAATTGATTCCAGTGTTTTCCAATGGTGTTAGAGAAAGGAATCACCTGCTAGGTTATTGGATTTGGTTAAGGTAACTAGCAGCTTACTTGATGAACGGAGGGAGTTCAGATTAGAGTAGGGGGTTATGAGGTTAGAGAGTATAGGTGTGTTTTGAGGTTGGTAGAATGCTTTTTGGACAAATGTCAGTTGAGACTGTAGCAGCATGTTAGACAATTCAAGCCAGTTAAGTTGCTGCAGATTAAGACAGTGGTGAGTTCTGAAGGGTTGACCAGTGACAAATCTAGCTATATTATTGTACGTGGAACATAATTTTGAGAGATTATTTTTCTTAAGGTTCGTATAGATTGGTGAGGCATAGAGAAGAGTCGAGATAAGATGAGAGTGTGCAAGAGTAGCTTTGGCTTGGGAGGTTAAGAAAGTTTTAATTCTATAAAGAGAGCCAAGTTTCCTGTTTACAGATTTAATGGTATTGTTGATATGACAATCAAAGGTAAGGTTGTTGTCAATCGTGACACCTAGCAGTTTGGTATCGGGGTCAGGTGATATAATGGTTCCATTGTTAGATAGGATAGTAAAGTCTAATAGAGGGGATCTGGTACTGGGCTTAAAGAGTAGGAGTTTGATTTTTTTAGCGTTTAGGAGTAGGCAGCGTTTTGAGAACCAAGTTTCAACTTTAGAGAAAACAGCTTGAGTAATAGTTTGAAGTTTGGAGATGGATTTAGCAGAGCAAATTAATGTGGAATCATCCGCATATTGTATACAAGTAGCCTGGGGGATAGCTGTTTGTAAGTCATTAATAAAGAGGGAGAAGAGAAGTGGTCCAAGAATGGAGCCTTGAGGGACCCCGAGTGAAATTGGGAGAAGGGATGAGAGTTTATTATCCCAGAGAACAGCTTGTTTCCTGTTTGTAAGATAGGAACAAAACCATTGGACAGTCTTAGATTCCAAGGAGAGAGATTCAAGAATTTTTAAGAGAATAGAGTGGTTGACCATATCGAAGGCTTTAGATAGGTCAATGAAGAGAGCTGAAGACAGGGTACAATTATTTTGGTTCTTGTTAATAAGGTCTGTAAAGGTGAGGAGAGCGGTGGTTGTGCTATGAAAAGGCCTAAAGCCATGTTGACAGGGAGTGAGAATGTTATTTTTTATTAGGTGGTCCATTAACTGATAATGGACACATTTTTCCATGATTTTTGCTAGTGGGGACAAGTGGGGACAAGAGTCTTTGCTTTTATATAGTGAATTTCATAGCCTTTCACAAACCATGAATCCCAAACTATTAGGAATTGTGCCCACTTTAAGTAAACTATTTGAAGAAGACTACTTTTTTTCTTATATTGATATGTTGGCAGATTTTGACCAGTAGTGCCACCTGGTAATGAGAATAGGTTAATAACGTACACACATTTCTCTCTTGAAAATACACAGTCTGTTTCTTACTTTTTAGTATTTTTTCCATCAATCTTCCTTTGTTTCCTGTTTTACTGATTCAGATGTATTTTCAGATTTCATAGTATGTAGTCTTTTCACTTTCTCAGTGCCAATATTTGCGCTCTGCAACATGTATATTATTTGAACACATTTCTTTTTGCCTCTATACATCTTAGAGAAATGTCCTTTTGTGGCACAGATTCTGCGGGACTGATTAAATGCTGGACATCTCTTTCTGTCATGCTTGTAGCCACATCTCCTGCAAAGCTGAAGTTAAGTAGGAACATAGGAACAATATTAGGCAAGTGATTATAAGGGCCATAAGATACCTAGTCAAATACACATTTAAGTAAGCAAATTTTAATGTTCTTGCCACACTTTTCAAGTACTTAATGGTGCCCACTTCCCAAAATGAGAAGGCTATACATGATAACCTTGTTGTAAATTTGTGTCCAGCCATTCAGTCATCAAGATTAACTTTAAAGGTAGCCAAAGAAGTGCCTTGTTTGCACTGTAGTGATAACATATTACATAGGTTGAGAATGCATTTGCATTAGGAATCTATCTCTCCAGCAAGTCTTATGTATTTTTCTATGTAGATATAGAGACACTTGTTTTGTGAAATAAATAAATCAATAAAATAGAGGTCTAATAGAATTGAGTCTTTCATGGCTCAAAAGTGAGACATAGGTCACCTTGGGGCAGCTGGTAGGCTACCGAGTATAAGAAGAGTCATATTAATCTATCAGGATATTTGAATGATTTAGGGCCTTTAATTTTCTGGGTTATAAATCTTTGAGAAATGTCTATTTGAACAGTATGCTTGGATTTGTACATAACAAAGGAGGCATTATATTTAATGATGGGTCTGATAGAAGAAGACTACAGTGGTAGGATGACTTATTTGGATACTAAAGATATCCCCTTAGAAATTAACTAGGCCAGATAAAAGGATTTTCTCACTATGTTAGAAATATGGTGATCAAATGATACATAGAGAAAGAGTTGTCCACATGAAAACCAAGGCCTCGTATTACCATATATCTGTTTGAGGAGGAATTCCAGTTATGCCATAACTGTGTAAAACATTTACCCAAGATGTGTGTAAGTGTGATCCACCTTGGCCCAAAGTATTTATCTCTGCTGTTGTGCCAAACTTGACCTACAAACATATTCTGTCAAGATGTAAAGTGATTATAAGGAGAAACAAATACACTCTGAAAAGGTCTTGCCATCCTTTTCTTTGCATAAAAAGTAAAATCACCATTTCCTCATAAGAGAGAAGAAATGTGATTTACCTAATGATGAGAACTAAAAAAATGTAAAAATATAACTTCCTTATCCAAGGTTGCAAAATACTTCTTTATTCAGCCTCCTCAGTACACCTGTTTGTCTTCATAACTACCCAGGCTGATATACCCATGGCAATTTTAGTGATCCAGACATAGACAAGCAGACTTGTCAATGTCAGTGCTAACTTTTCCAGTTTTAGTGCATGACCATTGCATCCAGGAGCAATCATAAGGCAGGTGAGTCTGTACCTTGTTAGGTGCTCCCTCATTCATGTCTGAGTGACTGGCATATTAGACTTTTCATTTAAGGTATGGTTGTTTTAATTCCAAAGAACTCAGCATTCTGTCATATAACTTGTAGGTACAAGCAGTTTTAACAAAATAGTCAGAGATAAATGGAAGATAGTCAATGGCAATAATTCAAGTTTCATAGGTTCATAGGTGTTTGCTAGGCTAATGACCACAAGGGCCTTTTTAAAGCATAGCCATGCATCCCATATCTATGACAAGTTCTGGTGACCTTGAAAAGTGTAAGTAGGGCTTGGCAGGTGAAACATTTACAAGCAGGGGCCTGGGAGATAAACCATTTAAAGACTGCCTGGGTCCATTAGAGACATAGATGCCAAACCAGGGATGAATTTCCTGTCCTCCATCCAGTTGTCCAAGTTTCACTTGAATTGGGTTAGGAAGGAACTCTGCTTCACATGGATGGGGAGCCTGTTCCAGAGAAGGGGTAGTCTCTGGGATACATAACCTTCTCTCCAGCAAGTCCTATATATATATATATATATATATATATATATATATATATATATATATATATATATGGGTCTACTTTCATAGACCGAAGCGCCACTTTACCGACACCCGGAAGACCGAGACGGAACGACCGAACAGGTAGGTTACCGAAAACGCGATATCCCGACGGCTGAGAGACCGACAACGGCAGCATGTGAGTGCGATACGGTAAGTGTGCGAAAGTGACAGATGTAGTATTGGGGAGCGGACAGGTAAGTGTACGATACTGAGGGATTTTAGGATAGTGTGTGGAAAATGTGAGTGTGCGGTGGTGTCGGACTAAGGGTTCCGGTGAGGTAAGTGTGTGGAAGTGACGTAGAGCTGTGTAGGGTAGTGTTAAGTGTGTTAGGGTTAGAATGCGGGTGGAGTGAGTGTGCGATAGTGATGGGCTGAATGTTTTAGGGTGTGTTAAGTGAGTTAGGGTTAGGGTGAAGGTAGGGTGAGTGTGCGATAGTGACGGTGTTGGGGTTTAGGGTGTGTTAAGTGAGTTAGGGTTAGGGTGCGGGTTGGGTAAGTGTGCGGTAGTGTCGGACGTTAGGGTTAGGGTTTAGGTTAAGGTTAGTGGATATGTTGTTGTGTGCAATGTGTATTTGGCATTTTTTGTGTCGGTGTTTTGGTGTTCGGTATGTTGAGTTGTCCGTGTGCTGTGTTGTCGCTTGTTTGGGGTGGGAAAATGTGTGTCGGTGATTCAGACGTTCGGTCTATGAAAGTAGACCCATATATATATATATATATATATATATATATATATATATATATATATATATATATATATATATATATATATATATATATATATATATATATATGTGTGTGTATCACAGGCAAGATTTAAGACTTTAGAATGGGTAATTTCGGTGCTGTTTGTTTTGCAGAAATGCAGGAGTTCTATCAGAGTGGGGTCTGCCAATGCCTTGTATGCCAGGCATAGATCTCCCCTCAACAGCCAGTAGGAGACAGAATATAGAGACAGGGTCTTGATGCAGTCTGCATAGGACATGTTACTTACACCCTGTATTATTTTAGTGAAGAAACTTTGTGGATGTTCCTATTGTTGCATTCGCCTGGTTAGGTACATACCAAAGGGGGCATTGTACTCAATGATAGGTCTGATGAGTGCAAAATGCAGTGGAATAATGACTTTCTTGGACCTAGATGCCATACCTTTGTTTGTAAGCTGCACAACATAAAAGGATTTCCTCAGTACTGTAGACACATGATGGTCAAAGGCTAGATTACTGTCTATGTGTGTCCCCATGTCCCTGACTACTGGATCACCTCTTAGGGGTGTGTTGTCAATATGATAGTTAACAGGGGTGTATGACTTCTCAAAGGATACTTTTATACATTTCTTAGCATTTAGTTTTAGTCCATGGTTCTGACACCAGTTGTTTGTCTGTGTCAGCCCTTCTTGGAGAGCATTTGTGTCGGTGGGTGATTCAATGACAGCTCTTAATTTGCAATCATTTGTAAATTTAGTCAGACAGAGGCCACTGATTTTAGTGAAGTAAATGCCAAGAAGGAGTGGTCCCAGGACAGATTCTTGAGGAACTCCACATATGATTGTCCTGTTTGCAGAGGTGAACTCCCCAATTCTAACTTCCTGGCTCTTGTCTGTGAGCCAGATGGCTATCCACTGGGTGACATAAGGGTTTGTACCTAACCTCTTAAGTTTGTCAACAATGCCTGAGTGGAATATTATGTCAAATGCCTTGGCCTGGTCAAGGTAGGCAGTGTAATCCATTCAGCCCTCATCTATTCCTTTGGTGACCTTCTAAAAGAAATCCACCTGGTTGAGCAGGTGTGACCTGCCCTTGATGAAACCAAAATGGGTTGGGTCCAGTGTCTGGAAGTATGCTATGTCATTATTGATAATTTCCATGATCATATTTATTATAGTGCTTAACTACCTTAGCACTTCCCAAACTATAAACTCAATGCTATATAAAATAAAAAACAAAAGAAAATACCAACAATATGAATTAATTTTGCAATGAACAATTCTCACTGAAGAAAAAAATGTATACAAGCCATGCAAAGCAGCAAAAAACATACAACAGGATGACTTAAAAGTAACAGACTGGCTGACTTAAAATAACAGACATAACAAACAGTGCAGCATTCCGAAGCACGATTAGAAATTAAAGTTAAAATGATAAAGTACTAGCTGAATGAGTTCTAATAATTTATACATAAAAATACTGTAAATATAATGCTAGCTTACATAACCAGCTTACTCCAAAACAGCAGTCATAGCAAGAATTAAACAGCTGGTTCAAAATAAAGGGTGGTATTCATAGTCAATTATGCAAATGTGCTGAGGCTATTTGCAATGTTTGTGGATGAGGACAGCTGAACTGCAATTCACAGATTGTTTACAGCAATGAGCCATGCCCTTAAATGTGCTTATGCAAATGTGAAGATAATGAGACGTAAATGCGGAATGATGTAAATCTTCATATGCTAATGAAACATGTTTAGCACCATTTGAAATTTATAGTCACATTTTCCCACTTTTCCAACTGTTCCCAGATGCACTATATAAAGGGAAGCCTTGCCAAATCATTCAGAGTTGCAGTCAGTAAAAATGCTATAATTTGTTGCAAGTTTTGCTACTTCCAGGTCTGAGCTGCTTGTCTTGGCTGGGACAAAATAGCTTGTGACCAGCAGCGCTTGCCAGCCATGAAGGTGAAACTATGTCATTAAGATTACTCATTATAACTCTGATAATCAAGAAATCCTTGATAGGTTTAGAGTGGACAGAGATTATAAGGGTCATAGTTGGTATGTTTGACCCCCATGGGGCAATGGAGAAATGCATGGACTTCCTATCCATGTGGACACCAAAGTTTGTATAGACTTCACTATACTTGCTATGGGACCTTCCAGAGACAGACTGGGGACATGTTGGGAATCTCACTGGCTACTGCCTCAAGGATACTGCAGTAGTTTCTGAATTTACTTTTGGTGCATTGGATCAGCACATCTGTTTCCCAGTGTTACCTCAGGACTATTTTTTACTTTTATAAGCTGGCATGCTTCCCTGAGGTACTCTGTGCAATAGATTGCATCCATCCATGTTGCAGTTAGGGTAATGTGTGATGCATTGGGGTACATCATCAACATCTCTGCCCAACATCCTGGCAGTGCACATGATTCCCATATCTGCCATACTAAGTCAGTCAATCACCTCTTCCTGCATGACAGGATGCCCAGTGATTATCTTGTTGGTAAGTGGAAAAATATTGTTTTGTATTGTATTTAAGTTGTTTTTCACATTAAAATGTATTACCGAATACTATTTTTCTTGTTTTGCACTCTCTCCCCCTTTTCTCTCTGTCTCTCTTTTTTTTCCAGGTCATGATGAATATTTATTGGAGCCATTGCTCATGACACTGGTGAGAAATCCAAGCGGAGCTGCAGAGCAGACATACAAAATATCCTAGTCTCAGATATGTATTATCATTGAGAGGGTTGAAGAGCCATTGTAGGTGGTTAAATGAGCCTGGGGAAGCCCTTGAATATGACACAGCAACTACATGCAGGATGTTTACTGCATGTTGCATTTTGCATAATGTGATCATGCACCAGTCTGGTGGTGAAGTGACCCATGTTGTCACTGCAACTCCCAGTTCCAGTCTTACTATGAGTAATGATGACCAGTCTGCATCAAAAGTAAGGGACTCCATGAGGCCGGCTTATGCAGGACATACAGCTGCAGAGATAAAGTGGCTGTGACAAGTCTGCAACAATGGGCCATGACATTCAGATTATTGTTTCATTTATTATAAAAAATGCATAGGGCATAATTGATGCATGCAGTGATATCTGTGGGCTATGCTGTGTGGTGCACGGTCTGCTGTCACTGTTCATCTGACACTCTATCTAATCTTAAAATATTTTTTTATTATCTGTTAGAAAATAATACTCATGCGATTATCATGCCTGACTCCTGTTCAGTAATGTTGAAAGGCATCATATAGAAAATAATTCACATTTGTGACCACTTTCATGAGTAGCTTTTGCTTTAATGATTACTTAATTAAATAAAAGTAATGTCTATTGTCAACAGTGAAATACTTCCTGAGTTATTGCATTGTAAATTTAAGGAAAATGAACTATACTACTTTTTATATTGTGGTATTTCTTTACAGAGTATTCAGTTGTACTGCACATCAGATTCATTTTATGCTGTCATACACAATAAATTCTGACTTCAGAAACTATCATCATTTGTGCAGTGGGGAGGGTGAAGTGGCATCAGTGTAAACTTACATGCCAGAATACTCATTGTAATGTGTTATTTGCATATGATATATTTCTCCTGAAATTTTTTGTGGATTACTGTTTTGATGTTTTAGGTACCTGACATTTATAGGAATGGTAATCCATATAAGATTACTTGTTGTCCACCTTTCATTGATGGTGCACATACTACTTTTACAGGAATGAAATGCATACACTGCAAACGTGCCACCCCAACTGCCATTCCAGTTAAACAGGCAGCTGTGTCTTTCAAAGCGATTCACAGTAGTTCAAGATCAAATGAGTTATACACATCTCCTATTAATAGTTTAGGTGATGGTGCAAGTGATTTTGGGGATTGGCTATGGGAACTGTAATGTGAGTTGATGTGATGCTGTCACATACTTGATGCAGGTGACCCTGATCTCTTTGACCTGACAGTGCTGTCTGACTGTGATTGTGACCTTGAATGTGAGGATCTGCTACATGTATATGAATGCTGACATGGCCCCTATAAAATGCATTGTACTGGTTCACTTTGACTACTGACATTACTAGCCTGAGAAGTAATGGAATTATCACATGATCATCCCCCCACATGTCTGGACAATGCCCAGTCTTCTGCCCCTTGCAAGCCTGACTCCAGCTTAAATCTGGTATGTCCTAACTAGTGTTGGAATGGAGGTGGCCGCTGATGCTTGGTGTGTCACCATGCAACACATCAATGTGATCATAGAATTATCCTTCTTCTCTGCCATTTCAAAGTAGTGCTGGAAATCATCACACATACAGTACCCTGGAGGACTGACTATTTCCAGCTGACTCTTTGTGGCAGTTCTCGGAGCCCTAACAATGCCATGGCACATTTCCTCTTGGGCAGCCAATACTTTACGTGTTTCCTGGGTTAGCTGTAAGAAATTCCTGCACCTGGATTCCCATTGTAAAGGTGTCATTGTAGCTATCACTACCTCTGAATGTTGCCATCATCCTCAAAGTGTTCCTCTGGGTTTGGGGATACTGGTATAGAGGTGCAGGGGTGTTCCTCCTGTACAAGCATGAGTGGAATGCCAACTTGTGTTTGACTTTGTGATGCACTTGCACTTTCTGCAGAGTTACTAACATGTTGTGGGGTGAGAGATCCTGCCATTAAACTTGGGGACTGTGTGCCTCTTTCCTCAGGCTGCCTTATAAATATCACACTTCTATCATCATCATCATTAGTAGCAACAGCAGCATCCATTCTGCTGCTGATATCATCCAAATTTATTGTTATAGCTGAACTTGTTTCTAATGCTGACCCTTTAAAAATATTTGAAAGCATTAATAATAATACAATAGCATAAAGTATGCTTACAAAGGGGTGAGTGGGACTCTTACCATACACACTGCCTTAATTTCCATTCTTTGTTGATGCATAAGGTTCATCTAATAATAATTAATTGTAACATTTTTAATTACATTGTTCCTTGTCAGCATTCAATTATTTGTATATAAATGTGTTCCACTGATTTTAAACCACCCTTCATGATCAGATGAGTACTGCTGCTGCTGCAGACATTGGTAAGATGGAGCAGTGCCCACACCACCTCTAATTATACCTGTTCCACCATCTTCTGTGTCATAGTCGTCCCCAAGGATGGGTAGAAGGAATTTCCCTGGATTTGCTTTTAGCACAAGCTACCATATCATTTGCTCTTTTCTTGCACTGTGCCACTGCTCAATTTTTGGCCCCTACTATATTAATTTCAACAACTACTTGACTCCCGGACTTGTTCCTCTTGGCTTGTCTGGGCCATCCTTTACCAAAAAGAAGTTTCATGTATGTCCTAAGTGCTGATTTTCCACATGGCTGAAATTATCCTTTCTCTACTTTGATCCCTTATTTTCCATCAGTATAATGTGTACAAAAAAAAAAAAAAAAAAAAAGGTCACAGTCAGAAAGTGTGACAATAATGTTTGGATGTAATTAGCTTGAACTGTACAAAACACTGGCCAAATCTTACTGCCACCCACATTAAATAAAAATGTTGCTTAACACAAACCATTACTTAACTCACAGCTCATGCAGATCATGAATGCATTCACTTTTTTCACAAAATGCATCCTTACCCTACCCTCTACCATTGTCATGTGCTCATAATGCTGCTATTTTTTATTCATCACTGTCACTCCAAAAATGTGAAATTCTTCACACTTGCCTATTGATGTCCTTAGCACAGCAGAACTTCTGTAGTAAATTACTGCATTTTTACCCATGTATGCACAATCAATAATGTATGCCATAGTAATGATCATTTTCTGTCATCAGTAATCATTTCCACTGCTGCTGGCATGAAATCGATCTTCAAAATGACAAAGATCCAGCAACTAGTCAATGCTGTCATAACACGGACATCATAAATGTAAGTTCAGTATAAATGACCACTTATTCAGTAATGAAATAATATTTTTCAGTGTTTCCTATTAAATAATTATGTTTTCAGAAACATTTCCTTACTGTAGTAAGTCTGAGGTAACCTAATGCATTTGCTGCCTATCTTGGCTATAGGTGAATGGTCAACTTATTGACAAACAATCAGCACCATTTGCATGTTATATGGAAATTAGGCTGATTTACATTCTTCTCTATGAATGATAGTAGTATGCAAATGGGTCCTGAGATATATTGGCAAATTTCTGCTTTTCGCGGATCACAAATGAGTGGCCAAAATAACATGAATGCACTTCAGACAGATGTAGATGCACTGCAGATATTTCCACAGTCAACAGCACTCTAAAGCTATGCCAGGCTTGTCACTGGAGTGCACAAATGGCCCTAGACTAGACAAAATTAGAATGTAGTTGAAAAAAATGGAGTTGTCCAAATGTCAAGTTTGCAGCAATGTCAAGTGTCATCCCTGCCTGTCCAGCATTTTGTGTCATACCTGAGCACCTCAAACAAATCATAACTTTCTAAAACTTATAACACACATAGGAACATTTATCCTCCTCCCCCCTCAAAAAAAATTAAAAATTCTGCTGTACTACATGAGCCATGGTGTTAGGGTAGGGTACAAACAAATAACCTTTACCAATAAGCATTATCAATACAAATTATTAATCATATATTTCTATTTATTCAAGCATAGAAGGGAAAGGTAACTTGGTTTCCTTTTAGAAAAAAATTGTGACAAAGCGGTTTGGATTAAACCAAACTTGTTAATAATATCAATAGCTGTTGCAATGCCCCTGCTAGTAAAAAGGTTTGTTTAAGGTGATGTCACACTCAGTTCTGTCAGTTTGAAAGATGGCAGCACCTGTGAAGCCACAAGTTTGTGCTCCTAGCTTGTCTAATAAGGAGACCATGATAATGAGCATGGCAGAGCTAGCCACTTGACAGGTTAAAATATGGCTCTAGGTAATTTGGTCATGTTGACTAATGGGCATAGATATTTGCCAGTGATAAGTGGGTTGAGGACCTGGCCTAATCCATTCTATGCCAGGGATCCATGCTAACAGTGGGATGGGGTGTATGTGCCCCTATTGTCCAGTGCATGTCTGGCATAAAGCCAAGCAGTCTTGGATCAACAAGCTACTGGCTCTCTAGTGTCCAGTTTCCCAGGTTAGGTTACCTGAGATAGCTCTGTTGAGTGAAAGCTGGACATAAACCAATCAACCTGCTAAACATAAACTAAGGATTGCTACACTCAATGTAGGTTCACCGATAGGACACAACCTGGAAGTGAATAACATGATGGTAAGGAGGAGGCTGGACATCCTATGTATTCAGGAGACAAGATGGAAGGGCAGTGCAGCATAATCAGTTGGATCTAGAGTCTACTACTCAGGAGGAGGGCAGGATAGAAATGGTGTGGGAATTGTGGTGAGGCAGAGACTTCAGGAGACAGTGAGAGATGTCATCAGCATTAATGAACTTATGGCAATTAGACTTCAGACTAATGTAGGGCAGTATTCATAATATCAGCCTATTCCCTCTCAGTAGGGTTGTGATAGTGAGAAAAAAAGTGCATTCAGACAGCATTTGCAAGATATACTAGATAAAGCAGGACAACATGAATTGGTGTTGATGATGGGTGACTTGAATGCACATATTGGGACAGACAGAACAGGATATGAGGACTGCCTGGGTCCATATGAGTGGGGCAACAGGAATAAAGAAGGAGAGGACATTCTAGACGTCTGTCTGGCAAATAGTTTGATTGTAGCCAACTCATGGTTCAGAAAGAGAAACAGTCATAATATCAAGAGTGGTCTTCTCTGATAAGACTCAGGACCTGCAAAAACTACAAGCACTATTGGTGACTCCCTGTTGGGTGAGGAAAGTAATTCTATATTTTTGTCGGTGAGTTGCTTAAACTGATAGAGGTGTTTTCTGTTTTACGTACTCCATTTTGCTTTCTGTTTTAAGAAATCTGGTTGGCCTGGTGTTTTTGTTCTATGTGGCAGACAGACACTTAAATTACTTGGCTGCACATTTCACATGTTTTTTCATTGGTTAATTTGTTCCTTGAGTGATACTTAAATACACAGAGAATTTCTGGGTCTTTGTCTTTTCTGATAAGAATCAAGACCTACAAAAACTACAGTCACTGTTGGTGACTCCCTGCTAGTTATTTTTCCCACCTGCTCTCTCATTCCTTGATTTGCTTTTTAAACTTAGTGATTTTAAGCTGTCCACCTTTACTGTAATTGAGCTTTATAAGCTCCTTCCTTTCTAAACTGCTGTTTATATCTTCAATTATTTATTTGCCTTTCCTTGTGCTTATTTTGAAAAAAAAAAAGTGGAGGACTTATTAATCAGCTTACCTTGTTTTACTGCCTTTATAAATTCTGCACAATTGAGTGGCTGTTGGCTCACATTCTCTTTGCAGGTCAAGCTCTCCTATATTATACAAATCTCTCACTAGCAAAACCCCCCAGGAGTGCCCACTTCCCTGCTAAGCCCACTACTTTTCTGTCTCATACCAACTCATAATTCTTTCTAGCATGTCGAAGGGTCAGATGCTGGCGTCCTCTCCTGCCCATTTGGTGAATCTGGAAATTCTGAGACAATGTTACAATTGCCTCATGTACACGGACAACCATCTCCTTCTCCCATGTAACACTAACACTTGTGAGAGATGCAGCTATTTAGCCAGACTGGAGGCTGAGCTCTCTCAACTCAGGACTGGCAAGACCAGGCAGGAGGAGAAGGCAACTACACACACCACAATACCAGTCTCACATAACTCAACCACACCACTGAATCAAACACATAAACACACTAAGACATACTCGGAGGCTCTGAGTAAAAATTTACCTAAACAGCAGAGGCCTCCAAAGCAGACACCCAAGCAACTGCAAACTCAATACACCACACAAACAACACATAAACAACAAAATCAGTGTGCAAAGCAGTCACTGCCCTTAAGGCCAAATACAACACCAAACATACTTGTCATAGGTGACTCCATAGTCAGACACACTGACGTCCGCTCACCAGACTGAGTAAGGAGAAGGTCACAGTAAGCTGCCTGTCGGGCGCTAGAATCCGCCACATAACACAAGCACTCAGGTCTCTCAACAGCAGGTACAAGTGCGACTCAGTCATTGTCCACGCTGGTGTCAACGACCTGAGACGTACCTCCTTGGACTACATGAAAAGAGACATTGAGGAGCTCTCTGATTATGTAGCCCAGGCAGGTATGACCCTGACCTTGAGCAGTATCCTACCTTCACCTAGAATGATGCCACAATACAGTGATAAGATGATCAGCTTTAATAATTGGCTTAAATTCTGGTGTCATTCAAAGGGGATCCAATGTCTGTCTGCCTGGGATGACATGCTGGACAAGCCACGCTGCTTCGAGGGACGGCTTGCACCTGTCACCCCTAGGCTTCCGGATACTGGCAAAGGCTCTTGCCACCCCCATAGTGCCTTTTTTAGGCAAGGCTCAAATTCTAAACCTACCACCCTAGAACACAAAAAGTAAAAACTAAGGGTAATGCTGCTCAATGCCAGAAGTCTCAATCTCAAGATGCACGCACTCGAGGCCCTTCTCAGTATGGAGAACATCGATGTCTGTGCTGTGACAGAAACCTGGTTCAAGGCTCCTGAGAGCACCCCAGCACTAGCAGGTTTCACCTCATATCATGCGTTCCGGCCCCAAAATCTGGACAACACCAAGAAAGGAGGGGTGTCCATATTCATAAAGGACACCCACACCTCAAGGTTGGTGGCAACGCACGATGCATCGGAGACCATCCAGGTGCAATTAACCATAGGCAAGACTGCTCTGCAAATTGTAGCATGTTACAGGCCACCCTCTCAAACTCAGGAACCTCACATGGCCTTCCTGAAAACAATGGAGGGGATAAATGTATCTGCAAACACCATCATACTAGGTGACTTCAACTACCCTAATATAGACTGGGAACACTACTCAAGCCCAAACACTCTAGCCCAAAGGTTCCTGGAGTTCATAAACTCAAATGCCATGGAACAACTAGTCACCATCCACACAAGAGGAGAAAACATACTTGATCTCATCATCACGAACATGGGATCACAATGTTCATCACCGGACGTATACCCCTCACTGGTGAGATCAGATCATAAACTAATCTCGCTGGAGGTCCTCATCCCGCCCCCACCTGAAACAAAAAAGACCACAGTGAAAAACTTCTCAAAAGCCGACTTCACACTTCTAAAAACTAGTGTGGTCTCCTTTAAGGCCCCTGAGCCAGTGGTAAACATTACTCAAACCGCTGAATCACTTACAAATGCCTTCTACCAGCACCTACAGGACTGCATGGATCAGGCAATCCCAAACAAAACTGTAAGACTCTTTGTACCAAAGGCAAGCGTCCAGTCTGGTGGACCCCAGCCATAAACAAGCTCTACAGCAAAAGGAGGAAGCTACTACAAGATAGAGCAAAATCCTTGAAAGGTAAGACACCCTTGATCATTATAAGTAAAAAACTAAGAGCTCTCATAAAATCATCCAAGGCAAATTTTGAGAGAAAAATCGCCAAGGATTCAAAAGACAATCATAAGGCCTTCTTTAGCTATGTTAGAAACCTAGGAGGAAACTCCCAGATATGCTCAGAATTAGTTCAAAATGATGTGAAGATTACTGAACCTACACACATTGCCAACATACTGGCTGACAGGTTCAGTGCAAACTTCTCCCCCCCCTCCCCCCCAAAAGGAGAGATATCTATACCAGAGGATTGTAGCCCCCCAAACATCTCCAACGCCCAGGTGAGAACTGCTCTCTCCAAAGCAAAAAACACAGCATCCATGGGACCGGATGGTGTCCCCGGCTGTGTGCTCCATGAACTCAATGAGGAATTAAACCCGCAGTTAGGACAGCTGTTTAATCTTAGCCTCTCCTCAGGATACGTACCCAAGGAGTGGCGCACGGCGACTGTGGTCCTACTTCACAAGGGCGGTGCCTCCACTGACCCTGGAAATTACCGTCCCATTAGCTTGACAAGCCTTATCTGCAAAGCCATGGAGAGGATCATAATGGAACTCATAAATAAAGACATAGGGAACTTGCAGACTTTGGATCCAACCCAGTTTGGCTTTGTCAAAGGCAGATCATGCCTTTTAAACTTGGTTGACTTTTTCGAGACAGTCACCAAGGCCATTGATGAGGGAAAGGCAGTCCATACAGCCTACCTTGACCTGGCAAAGGCCTTCGACACAATACCCCACTCAGGTATCATCAAAAAACTCATCAGCTTGAATGTAAACCCATACATCACAAGATGGGTTGCAAACTGGCTAAGTGACAGAACCCACAGGGTCAGAGTTGCTGGAGCCATGTCAGACTCAAACCTGTCACAAGTGGTGTCCCACAGGGCTCAGTCCTGGGTCCACTCTTGTTCGGCATCTACTTTTCTGAAGTACAAGCAAACACAGGAGGGTTATGGCTGACAAAGTTTGCAGATGACTGCAAACTGGGCCATAGTCGAAAACACATCTGACACAGATATCCTTCAGAAGGGCCTCACAGAAATGGATAACTGGTGCCAGAGCCATGGCCTAAAGTTAAATGCCAAGAAATGCATAGTCATACCCTTCGGGAAAAACAAGGTTACCCCTAGCTACCATATAGGTGGCAATCCACTGAGCACAGAAGAAGTCATCAGGGATCTGGGGACCCAGGTTGACAGTAGCCTTTCGTTTGACACTCATGTTGCTAAAGTAGTTAGGAAAACCTTCTACATTGCCCACCTGATCATGAAGGGATTCACATCTAGATCAAGGGAGGTCATCGCCCCTCTGTACTCATCACTCATTAGACCTATGATTGAGTACAATGCCCCATTCGGAATGTATCTGACCAGACACCTGCAGCAGCTGGAAAGGCCCCAAAATTTCCTCACCAAAAGGATAAAGGGTCTCAAAAATATGTCTTATGCTGCCCGACTGAAAGAACTCCAGCTCTATTCAGTCTCATACCGCTTGCTCAGAGGTGACCTGTGCCTGACATATAAGGCCATGTCAAACCCTGATTTGATGAATATGCTTCACCTCAAAAAAACTAGATTCCTCAGAACCACAAGGGCGGGAGACTTAAACCTTGACACGGTTATTAATAGAACATGCTGGAGGGACAGATTCATCACCCAGAGACTCCCTATGCTGTGGAACAAAATCCCGGTACATGTGAGGCAGAGCACCTCGCTGGCCTTGTTCAAGAGGAATCTTGACCAATGGATGGGGGATCGCAGATATACCCCAGGGATTACTTCAGTGTCACTGCTTGACAGAGGCACAGCAAAATAATAGGCATAGTTTTATTCAAACTAAAGGGGTGGCGAAAGCCAAATAACTATGGGCTAGGCTTATAAATGCCCTTGGGCAGATAGCCTAGTATGAACCTATGAACCTATGAACCTATGAACTTTTACAAAACAAATTACTTTTATTGAATAATCACACTTGTATAAGCTGTTTAAATTGCACTGCTATATTTGTATCTTTAAGTTTGCTTGGGGTAGCATTTCACTCCAGACATTCGTTTACTGGAGTTTTTACATTAGGAGAACTGGAATTATTCATCTTGTGGCAGTAGGTGTTTACCTGGTCTATCTGAGTTGGGAAGCACACAAAGGGGCTCTAAGTGTAGTTGTTTTATTGGCCAGAGGGTTCAGTAGTCAGTTTTCTATATTTCCAGTGCTGGTATAAATTCGGCACATTTGCTTAGAGCTGTGCCAGTGCCCTGTATAGATGCAAACATCTGGAAACATTACTTATTTTCATTATACTCTGAACGTTTACTGTGCTAGTTACATTATTAAAGCACCCAGGACTATTGTTGCTCAGAGAGCATCTGATTTGGTGCTGGGCAGTATTGCTGGTTAGGTTAGCTGCAAATTACACCAAGTAAGCACCCTTCCCTCACCCAGTTAAAAACACCCTCCATTTCTGTCCTTTCAAGTACATATTAGGACTTGCAACCCTGGATGGGCATTTTTTTACTATCTCTGCATCCAGCTTGGTGGACATGGATATCCTGAGGCAACGTAACAATTGCCTTATGTACAATGACAACCACTTCATTCTCGAACAGACAAATGCAGTATGTGAGAGATGTAGTTACACATTGACACTGGAGGCTGGACTCTCATATACAGATACAAACAGCAACAAACAGGTTGTCAGCGACTCACACACATCATTCACCACACCCGCAAAAGACAAAACACATAGACCTGCATATATGGAAGTGCTCACATGTAACTTACCCAAACCTCAAAGGCCTTTCAGACACAGTCCTCAGAAACTCCACATGTAAACAAACAAGACAATTCCCATCACAACACACAAAGCTACATCTCATTGTACCTCAATTACCAAGCCCATAAGGCAAACCACTCCACAACCCAATATTCTGTTCATAGGAAAGTCCATTGTGAGACACACTAATGTCCCTCTTTCCAGGCTGGATAAGGGGAAGGTTACAGTTAGTTGCCTGTCAGGGGCCAGGATTTGCCAGATCACGCAAGCACTTAGGTGACTTACCCCTATGTATCAGTATGACTCAGTCATAGTCCATGAGGGCATGAATGACTTGAGAAGTACCTCCTTGGATTATATAAAGAGAGACATCACTGAGTTCTCAGATATGTGTCACAGGCAGATATGAGCCTAGTATTGAACAGCATTCTACTGTCACCAAGGATGATGCCACAATACCAGCAGAAAATGATCAACTTTAACAATTGGCTTAGCTACTAGTATCGTTTCAAAGGGGTGCAATACCTGTCACCCTGGGAGGACATGGTGTACAGGCCATGCTGCTTTGCCAGGGATGGTCTTCATCTGTCACCACTAGGCTTTCAGATAGTGGCCAAAACATTATCCGCTCCTATAGTGCCTTTTTTAGGCACTGCCAAACAGACAAACCGTCCAACATAACAAAAGCTACTCAGGACAAGCTAAAGGTTTTACTGCTCAGTGCTAGGAACCTCAACAAGAAACTGCACTCCTTGGAAGCTTTCATCCCGGAGAATGCTGACATCTGTGCAGTTACGGAAACATGGTTCAAATCCACAGAAAACACTCAGACAGTGCATGGCTATAATGCCTTTCATACATTATGAACATCCACTGAACATGAAAGAGCAAAAGGCAGAGATGTATCTCTCTACATAAAGGATAAGCATATATCAAGGCTGGTCAAACAATATGACATGCTTGAACTACTCCACATCCAAATAATGATGGGAAAATCATTTACCAAATTCTTACTAACTACAGATCCCCATCATGAACCAGGAAATTCATACCTCATACCTAAAGTTACTAGAATCATTCACCATCTAGCCTAATACCATACTCAAGGGTGATTTTAACTACCCCTCCATTAATTGGGAGGCATACACAACCACTAAAATGTAGTTCCAAAGATTTCTCGACTTTGTAAATTCAAATGCCCTGGAGCAGCTAGTCTGCACTTCCATTAGAAAATACATATCCGTGATGTGGTACTCAGAAATATGGGAGAGTGCTGCACCCCCCCCCCCCCTCAGTGTGATGTCCTCACTGGTAAGATCAGATTACAAAGTGGTCTCCCTTAAAATAAAGGTAAAATAGGTTCCCCCACCTAATTCTGAAAACTCTAGGAACTTCTCTAAGGTAAATTACCCACTATTAAGGCTTGGCATGGCTAGTTTTCAAGCATCCCCAAATCGAGAAAACACAGAAACCTATGCAGAGGCTTACATAGAAGCCTGTATGGCCATATAAACAACTGCATAGAAACAGCAGTACAAGACCAGACTCTTCTTCTTCTTCTTTTGGCTTTTCCCGGTTAGGGGTCGCCACAGCGGATCACCTGTCCGCTCATGATTGGCAGTGGAGTTTTTACAGTGTCGAGTTGCCAGCCCGGCGCCAAACCTTCCACAGAAAGCACACACATGCACGCACTCACACCTAGGGCCAATTTAGAGTGTTCAATCCACCTACTGCATGTCTTTGGGATGCGGGAGGAAACCGGAGCACCCGGAGGAAACCCAAACTACCACAGGGAGGACATGCAGACTCTGCACAGAAGGCACCCCAGCCAAGGATCGAACCGGAGAACCTCTTGTTGTGAGGCAACAATGCTAACCACCCAGGTAAACAGCAAAAACAAGCCATCCTGGTGGACCCCTGATATTAATACATTGTACAACAAAAGAAAGAAAATCCTGTTCAGAAGTAATAGGGAATGTGCACAACAGAGGAAAATGTCCCTCATTAGTCTAAAGAAGTGAATCAGGGAACTAGTCAAGTTTTTGAAAGCAGAGTTTGAGGTAGAAATGTCCTCCAAAGCTAAGGATAACCATAAGGCATTTTTCAATTAAGTTCGCAGTCTTAAGGTCAACACCCTGTAATGTGCAGAAGTAGTTGGAGATGGAATCACCTGTACTCAGCCGGAAAATATAGCAAATCTGCTGGCCAACAAATTCAGGTCAAATTTCATCTAATCATCACCCTCAGTTCTCCCCCCAAAAATATCCTGCACTACTACACTGCCAATTGTCACCAAAGAACAAGTTGCCACTGTGCTCTCTAAAGCTAAAAATACAGCTTCAAAGGGGCCTGACTATACACCAGATTCCCTCTTGAACAGTTTAAATCAGGACTTATCAGGGCCATTAGGTTCTCTGTTTAACTACAGCCTACAGACTGGCTTTGTCCCAGTAGAGTGGAGGACAGCAGCAGTCATCCCTCTGCATAAAGTGGGACCATGTACTGACCTGGGAAGTTATAGACCTGTAAGTTTGACTAGTCTTATAAGTAAGGCCATGGAAAGAATACTCATGGACCTGATAAATAATCACATAGGAAACCTCCAAACACCAGACCCAACCCAATTTGGCTTTGTCAAAGGAAGGTCATGCCTACTAAATTGGGTGGATTTGTTTGGGAAAGTCACTAAAGCCATGTATGATGGTAAAACAGTACATACCTCCTATCTCAACCTGGCCAAGGCATTTGACACAATTTCCCACTCAGTTATTATCAATAAACTCACAAAACTGGGCATGAATCCCTATGTCACCAGATGGATAGCCAGTTGGCTCAGAGACAGGACACACGTGGTTAAAGTGGGTGAATCCAGATCCAGCTTGAGGCCAGTTATTAGTGGTGTGCCACATGACTCAGTGTTGGGACCACTCCTGTTCAGAATATAATTCTCTGAAGTCAAGATTAATGTGGAAGGCCTCTGGATGACAGAGTTTGCTAACAACTGCTAGCTGGGGGCTGATGATGTAGATAACCTTCAGGATGGCCTAGATCAGACAAATGATTGATGCTAGAACCATGGCCTAAAACTATATGTGAAAAAATGCCTTATCATACCCTTTGGGAAATCAAATACCCCTTCAAATTACAAAATAAATAGCACAACCCTAGGAGAAGACTCAGAGGTGAGAGTCCAGGTACACAGACAGATAACAAATGGAACATTGACTACCATGTGTTTACAGTGGTGAGGAAGTCCTTTTATGTGGCACAACTTATTAGTAAAGGTTTGGCATGGTATGGCAAGGTATATAATAGCTAGGTGTTATATGTATAAATGTCTGTGAAAATAGTCTATATGCTTTTTGCACACTGAGTCCAGAGACACAGAATTTCATTCAGTTTTTGCACTGGTGTGATTTCTGAATGACAATAATGTTTACTTTAACTTTTGACTTTAACTTTGACCCAAGGAAATTATAGTCCCAATGTATTTAGCCCTCACTAGACCAATAATTGATTACAAAGTGCCCTTTGGTATGTAATTGATTGGGCATTTACAGCATCTGGAATGACCTCCGGGGTTCCTCACAAAGAAAATAGAGGATGTAAACAACATGAACTATGTGGATAGACTAAAAGCCCCATCCCTTTACTTTGTCTCGTACCGACTACTAAGAGGTGACCTATGCTTGACCTACAAGGCACTCACAAATCCAGACCTGATAGAGCTGCTACACATCTGCAAGTCAAACAGCATGAAGGTCACCTGATCTAGGGAGTCTAAATTTAGTCAGAGACTCAAACAAAACATGCTGGAGAGACAGATATGTGTCTCAGAGATTGCCTCTTCTTTGGAACAGGATTCATATTCACATTAAACAGAACCCTTTCCAGGACATCTTCAAACACAGTTTGGATCAATGGGTGGGGAATTGCAAGCTCACACCTGAGGTAGTGCCCATGTCCCATCTGAACAAGAGCAATCTATAAGATACTCAATGCACAG
This sequence comes from Protopterus annectens, assembly GCF_019279795.1. NCBI lineage: Eukaryota > Metazoa > Chordata > Ceratodontiformes > Protopteridae > Protopterus > Protopterus annectens. The sequence goes on along the minus strand of NC_056730.1, from coordinate 421,879,937 downwards.
GCACAAATCCATGCCATCGTCTTTCCCCTGGGCCATTAATAAATAAATGTTTTCAAATATTAATGTGCATCAACTAAGTCTCCAAGAATATCAGACTTGGCACTGATGAAACTTCACAGTTATAGCATGCTCATCTATGTTAACACTGCTAAATGGAGTCTGAGTAAATGATTAATTGGAAGAACCTTTTGTGGGCATGAACAGAGATTCAAAGCAGTCTCAATAAAAACGGTATCAATTATGTAAGCAAAACACTTAACTGTGATTGAAAACTGGTATTTGAGGAATTATGGATCACCTTATAAATTATAGTGCTGTCCTCCTAATTGATGTACAATTCCCTGCAGCCAGGTCAATAAAAATAAGGAGAAACTTGGTGCAATGAGAAAACAATATGACATATCTTACCTGATCATAAGTAGGTACTCAGCTGTGCTGTCATATATATATAGTGGCAGAAGCAACACCAAACTTTAGGTGGGGCAGCACATTAGGCAGACACATCCTCTTGCGTACACTTTTAATTGCAAACTCAGATTTCTTCAAACAACTTCATTCAGATGTCTTCTCCACATCTCTTAATTGCACATCATTATGAGGAATGTTGTTCATCTGCCTCTTACAAATTCTGTGTTCTACATTGTTCCTCATTGAAAAGGCATGCCATGCATTCACTAAGAAATTTTAGCAGATAACCATAGTAAATACTAAATCACATTAATTTATCAAAATAAACGTTTTGTTAGTTACAAGAAACAGCTTTTAAGCACGCTATGAGATTCTTATTCTAAGCTGTTAATATTTTGCCCATTTTTTCAAGTCTGTGAGAGGTGTTCCATATTTTAGAGATGGAAAGCTGAGAGCTAAGAGTACAATTAAAAGAGCCAGAAGCAGACCTTTCAACCATCCCTTACTTTGCAGAAAGTACTTGATTTTTCATCATATGTTTGTCCTGTCCCTTTTAAATTTTTGATTTTCTGGTAACTCACTGAGGTTTACAAATCAGTCAAAAATGTGAAAATAGAGACTCAAATATCCTATCCTATCCTATCCTAGGTATAATAGCCTGCTGTCTAACTGTGGACATGTGTTCTGCTATTGTTCAATGGAATGTAACAAACGTTTCACCCTGTTTGCACATCTGTATTAACTATCATTTTTGTAAGTATATTTATTGTTAACTTTAGCAACATTTTAAAGCTATATTTGTGTAGCATTGTATTTGTACTACTGCGATAGAATGAATGCTAATGTGGTAGCCTCAACAGTTTGTGTTTATTTTGTTTTTCTATCATCTCTAAAATACCTTTATCTTTTGTGTGCTAAACACCATAATCAGTAACAATTTTTTTTTTCTCTCCTTAGCTATTAGCCAAGCTTTATGTCTTTTTCCTCTCCATACTGTCAGTGTACAGTTAAAAGTCCTGCATTCTGAATAAACGGTTGCAACAAAAATCATCATACAGCTCTGTTATGTTTCACCTTGCATCATCACTTTTTATCTGCAAAGTATGTTGGTTTAGTTTTTACATTTTATAATATACTTATTTAAGGCATTATCTACCCTCTAACAAGTCAGTACACTGTAAAGTAGCTTGGCAGCAAGGACCCCCCCCCATTCTTAAAATACTCTCTTTTAGTTTCAACAAACTTATGTCTATTAAATGCTGGACTAATCAGCCTGCTTTAAGACATTTCTTACCTGATAGTAGTACACAACAAAACATCTTCTTCTTACTATTAACAGTACATAGGCTTTTTCTTTTAAGAGTTTTTACTGATTGTTTCTGGACTGTTCTTGCCTCTGGGCTTGGCTCAACCGGCTCTGTTTCACCCTCGCTTCGCTCAGGCTCTCTCCACTCCCCTGCCCTACCACCATTCCCACCTGCCCCCAATTTCCTTAAATGTATTAAAATAAACTACACATTTGTAAGTCATTATCCTATAACATGCAGCTACCTCATCCATCACACCTACAATCAATTATTATTTCTTTAACTTTCTCCCCTCCCACCTCACTAACCATTATTTCGTCATTCACATAACACTGTCTCCCCTTCCACATCACTTCATCAGTACATTTCTCTCTCTACTAAACTTCACACACTAACCCACTCATATTTTTCTCCTATTTCCCTACTATTCACCATGTGAGTTATCACCACTCTTTTGAGCAACTCTCTCCTGCTCATTATCCTCTACCTAGCCTCCCACTGCACTACCTTCATCACATCACACATAACACACTAACCCTCTCCCACAGTGCCCACTGTTACATACCATACAAAACCAAATATCCATTTTCACATCTGTTCTAACCTCTACACTAACTCTAACATATTCCTCTTCCACTATAAATATGTCCATATCCCCAACCCTACTTCCTATCCAGATTTCTTTCATCGACTAATATCCAAGCTCAAACCCTCTCTTCTTCTACACTCACTAACAGAAATCAAACTCCAAGCTGACATACATCCTAACACAGGACTCACAAAGCTACTCCCACCCCACCCAATAACACCCACAATACCTTCTAATATTGCCTTCCACCTTTCTCCCCTAAAAAACTCCAAATCAGACTTACTCATAGCTAATTTTAACCTCAGAAGTATCACAAAAAGAACTAGTGAATTTCATGCAGCTCTAGCTACCTACATTCCCAATATCGTAATTATTAGTGAGACATGGCTAATACCCCACAATAAGATGAGGAAATATTTACTAGTGATTAAAATGTTATTAGACAAGATAGGCTGAACAAGCTTGGTAGAGGCATTGCTATCATGTATAAAAATTTCCTCAAAATTGAAAAATTAATTTGCACTCCCCCAAATTTATCAGACGCAGAAATGCTAACCACCCGATTTGAATTAAATTCACATAAAACTATCATAATTATTGCCTCCTACCTACCACCAGGAAATAATCTACCTATCATTGAAAGTCTCCTATCCTGGGCATCCTCTACTTTCAACCAAGAAAGTATAGTGCTAGGCGACTTCAACTTGGCCTGGTTATCATGCTTATCTGACAACCCCTCCAATTTTATCAATTTTCAATTTCACCCAAACTATAAACTTCCCCACTAGAATCGATAAACACACAAATAAAGAATCTATTCTAGACCGGATACTAACCAATAAGCCCAACTTTGCCCACCAGGCTGGGTGTCTCCCTGAGTCTCTCAGAGATTACTCCCTACCTTTCTTCTAAGGAAATGCATTCACTCCCCCTGGAATGCCATTTTCAAACACATACGCAACAAAATAAATGTTTCTCCTACCATCTTAAATTCCCTACTGCAAAACTGAAACTGGTCACCTCTAAGATTGCTCTACCTAGACTAAGCTGTACAATATTTTAATGACACCTTTCTCAACATCCTTAATAACCTTGCACCAACAAGAAAAATATGCTCCAATGCCAAAAACCTACCTTGGATAACCAAAGATGCTAAATCTCTCATTAAACAAAGGGACAGAGCCTGGACTACTTATTAGACCTCCAAAACCTCAGAAAACCTCTCCTCTTACAAACAACTAAGAATCCTAACTAAGAAGCAAATATTATCTGGCAAAAAATCTTATTTATTAGCCTGTCAGAAAAAACACATAAATAACCCACAAAAATTTTGAAAGACATTTACTATCTGCTCAACTCTGGCAAAACCTCTATCCCTGCACCATCTACAACAAACAGCACTGAATGCTTAGCATCCCAATTTAACTCTCATTTCATCAAAATTATCACCTCACTCTTAAACAACACCAAATCTAACCAACCCCTTATAGTGCGTACCTCCACTAACTCTAAACCCAACTGCTTCTCTTTTTAACTCATACAAACCTCTTATATCAAAAAAACACATATCAAAACTAAAATCTACCTGTCTAGCAGCTGACCAACTCCTTAATGACTTCTTAAAAACTGCTGCAAGCTCCATCACCTATCCCATATCTATCCTAATCAATTGATCCATCACAGAACAATATGTCCCCATACTATGGAAAATATCCCATATCATCCCCCTCCACAAGGGAGGCCCAGCTAAAGACCTCTCTAATTATTGGCCCATTGCCATTCTCTTACCCCTAGCCAAAATCTTAGAGAAATGTATCCCATAAGCAGTTCCTAGATCACCTTACTACAAATAACCTCTTATCTAGTTCACAGCATGGCCTCTGTCCAAAACATAGTACCCCTCATATGTTTCACTAACTACATCAACCTCCTCAAAAACAATGGACAACTAGTCTCTACTATATTTCTTGATGTGTCCAAACCTTATGATACGGTATCCCACCAACTACTACTCAACACTCTAGCCTCCTTCAACCTCAACTCTACAGCTCTCAATGGGTCTATATTAGATAAAAGATCGACTGTCATATGGTCGATACCATATGATTGAACTTTTAAAAGTTCGAAAATCTAATAAAAAAAAAAATACACAAATAACCTACCTGAACGTTTTAAGCAGGGGTCAAGCCCCCATGCACCCCCCACACACCCCGCTCTTTAAATATACCAACTCCGAGATTGCACTACAGTGCAAAAAAGGGAAATCTTCCCATTCCCTGCTGTATGGAGATCTCGGTTAAAAGTTCAGTCTTTCAAAAATTCGATCATACGGTGTCGACCATTTGACAGTCGAACCTTTGAAAGTTCGATCATCTAGTATAGACCCACTCTCAGCTGGTTCTTTAGCTACCTTACTAATTGACAACAGGCAACTAAATGAGATAATAAACTCTCCACACTCCTCCCAGTCTCCATTGGGGTTCCCCAGGGTTCCATCCTTGGCCCTCTCCTGTTTATTATATTCACAAATAGTCTAAACACTGCCACTAAATCTGCTTCCATCATTCAATTTGCTGATGATGTTACTCTTATTTGCTCTGCTCCCACACCCCAAGAACTCTTAAATAAACTGCAAAAGTAATTTTTAGATATTGAAAATTACCTAAATGAACTTCAACTCATCCTAAACCCCAAAAAAACAAAAACAAAATTAATGATCTTCTCCGACAGGAAATCCAAAGCAAAACCACCTCCTTTCTCTCTCCATCTACTCCATTAATGGCATTATAATAGAACCAGTTATCCAAACAAAATGACTTGGTGTCACAATAGACAACAACCTAATATTCAATAAACACATCATCATCATCATCATCATTTGGCTTTTCCCGTTAGGGGTCGCCACAGCAGATCATCTCTTTCCATTTCTTCCTATCCTCTGCATCTTGCTCCGTCACACCAACCGCCTGCATGTCCTCTCTCACCACGTCCATAAACCTTATCTTAGGCCTTCCTCTTTTCCTCTTACCTGGCAGCTCCATCCTTAGCATCTTTTTCCCAATATACCCATCATCTCTCCTCAGCACGTCCAAACCAACGCAATCTCGTCTCTCTTGCTTTGTCTCCAAACTGTCCAACATGAGCTGACCCGCTAATATACTGATTCCTAATCCTATCCATCCTAGACACACTGAGTGCAAATCTTAACATCTTTAACTCTGCCACATCCAGCTCTGACTCCTGCCTTTTTGTCAATGCCACTGTCTCCAACCCATATAACATAGCTGGTCTCACTACTGTCTTGTAGACCTTTCCTTTCACTCTTACTGGTACCCGTCTGTCACAAATCACTCCTGACACTCTTCTCCACCCATTCCATCCTGCCTATACTCTCTTCTTCACCTCTCTTCCACATTCACCATTACTCTGAACTGCTGATCCCAAGTATTCAATAAACACATATCACTCAAAATTAAGAAAGTTCACATCAAACTTGGTGCACTATATAGGGCCAAAACTTACCTTACTCAAAATGCCAGAGTAGCCACAGCAAGATCCCACCTCCCATCTACTCTGCTCTACTGTTCTCAGCTTTCTACTAACCTGTGCATGTCTAATTTACAGCTACTTGATTCCTGCTATAACAAAAGAGCAAAATTTGCTGCTAATATATCCAACATGATCCATCATTGCCTTGCTCTTTAAAAACTACACTGGCTTGAATTTCCCAATATGTTATCACTCAGTCAGCTCATCACTGTCCACTCCATTATCAACAAACCTGAAAATTGCCCTGCACTGTCCAACCTAGTGCAACTAAATACCAACCCCAGGACCCTTAGATCATTTGATAATCTTATATGTAAGGTAACTAAGTCCCATATTTACTTTGATGACTCTCTCTTCTCCTTCAAAGGAGCCAAACAGTGGAACCTATTTCCCCAGAATATCCTAAAAAGACAGATCATCATAGCTTTAAACAACTCCTGAAGGAATGCCTTACTCAACAATGGCTATAGTCCTGTAATACTCCTGGCTAGTTTCTCATGCCATCAATCAAATGTTTCTTTTCTGCTATCTTCTCCTTGTCTTAGTTCTACCAAATGAAAATACCATATTGGTTTATTTTAGTTATATATCTAATGAGCTTCATATTACTGTCTATAGTAAGGCTTAGGAAATGTAATGCTTTCTGTTTTACATTCCCTATTTGTAAATTGTGATTGTTGGCAACTGTTAAACTTTTCTAAATATTGCTTGTAAATCATTATAAATTTTTATAATCTTTTTGTACTATTGTTATGGAGCTTTTCTCCTCAGATCTTTGCTGAAAACGGGCTACTTGCCCATCCAGAATCTACCCGGTTAACAAATGTAAAATAAATAAAATAAATAAATATTTTTCAGAAAATGCACATTAATGAAAAACCTGTTGTTTAGCTTTTAAATGAATTAGAGTAATATTTAAAATTTGGCACAGATTTTTTTTCTCTTTGTCCCTCCAGTACTTTTGGTTTTGTCCAGAATTCTTGAGCAACGAAGCTGAGATATATGCTTACAAGTTGGCAATGATGGCACAACACTTCTTACAAGCAGCAACAGCCTCAGGAATGGAACAGCATATGTTGACAATCTTGCAGTTGCTGGGAGTTGTGAGCTAATAATCAACAACAACATGAATACAGAGGGATATAGGGCTACACACAACTCAGCTCACAGACTCGCTTACTCTTTACAATCAGTGTCGGTTTACACATGGTGCTGGATTTTTTTAAAAAAAAAATCAGATTTCCACTTCTGTGCTGCTGTTCTGTCTAATCTGACTTGCCTTAAATGAGTTCCTCCCTCATTGGCATTATAACTGAGGTAATGAAAGAGCAGAAATCAGAGCCATTGCAGGACAAAATGGAATAGCAGAACAGATAAAAAGCAAAGCAAAAACTGGAACTCACTGCCAAAAACTGAGCAGCTCAGAGGTATAATGGGGGCTATTGACTGCACCCACTTTACAACCAAAGGCCCACTTGGCCCACATGTATATCAAATGGAAGGGTTTTCACTCCATCAGCTGCCAGGTTTTATGCAATACACAGGGTAAAAGCTGCAGTGTGTTTGTGCATCACCCAGTTAGTTCCCATGATTCACACAGATGGCACATGTTGAACTTATACCTGTGATTTATGAGAGGTAATTTGCCACATGAACAACTTACTGGTGACTCCAAATACAACCTGTAGCCATGGCCCATGACATCAATGTGAAGCTCACTTAGTGTGGCTGATAGGACACATATTTCAGCACCATCACAAACCCGTAACATTGCTGAGCATGTATTTGGATTGTTGAAGGCCTTCTTCCATTACCTAGATTCATCTGGTGATGCACTGCAGTATGCTCTGGACACCTGCAGCAAGATATTTGCTGTTTGTGCAGTGCCCTACAACATAGTTGCATGCAAACACCTAGAGTAGGGGATCACCATTGGAGGAACAGACAGACTAGAGACAGCAGCGGAGGAGTTGCTGGGTGAGAATCCATCAAAAGAACTATCTGCAGGATAACCCCACATCAGATATATGTGGCCATATGCTGTGGCACAGGCAAAGAAGCAGCATTTAGTCTACAACTTTGAGCTAGAATAGAGAAAACAAAGATGAAAACTGATTCTTGTAATAATATAGTGCATTGACTGGTCACACTGTGCACTGGACATTACCAAACCTGTTTAATACAGAAGGATGGGCAGGGAACAGTTGTAATAATTTCACCAAGTTTGATTGAGAACAGTGACATGGATCAGCAAATAGCTCCATAAGTGGATGTGGCAATAGAGCAGGGATGTGGAAGAGTTATTGCATTACAAGACTGGGGCAGTGGGGTCAGATGGGTATATTATTTAGGGAAGGGGCGGAGCTTCCAGAAGGGGCAGATGGACATATGTTGTTTGTACTTGCACAGGCCTGGTGCTGGGATACATAGATGCAGCAAACAATGTAGTTTTGCACCATTAAGGATGTGGCACTGATCATAAGTCCACAGGTGGGAGTGATGCAGACCATGAATGGCTTTGGCAAATGGGACCTTGTTTTCATAGAATGGCAATGCCAGCAATATCCACTGGCAATGATAAAGTAGACATGTGTGTTTGTGACTGGCTGGCTGTATAATATTGAAGACCATCATGAAGGGTATATCCATGATGGTGGCCCAGTCATTCTAGAGCAGGTGCACTCCTAGGAGTTGCAGATGATGAACTGGCAGTATATGACCTTATGGTATCTCCCCTGTAGGGTTATATCCACAGCAGAGACAGAAGAAAAGTGATTACATGTATGATGATGTCTCCGGTTCATAGAGGAAGGAGAACTCATGGAGGCATCAATGTCTGCAGAGATGACCTGAGCCTGTGATCCAATCACTGCAGGTCCTTGTGTACACCATGACACATTCCACTCAGTATGACGATCATCTCTGCCATGGCATTGGTGGCATCCACTTATATTACTGATCTGCACATCCCCTGATATATGCCTATTGTGCCACTTATTTCATACAGTCAGTGGGAAATATGGAGCCAACATCCACTGGCACACTGCTCTCTGGTGCTGTCATCATGCTCTGAGGAGGTACCACTGCCCATCTCTTGTGCATAAACATTAATGATGGTACCTACCCTGATACCCCAAACTGTGGAACACATGGTTGCATATTAGGGTTGATGCAGGCCTGTATATTGCTTTTGTTCTGCCAGACATATAACATTCTTCCATATTGAGTGGAGAGTCAAGGACAGGTTCCACAGATGACACAGCTGTGTCAGTTGATGTGCGTGGGAGAGACCTCTCCACAGTAACTGTTGTTGACAGTGCCTATATGTTCTTGGACTGTACCAGGGTGAGGCTGCCACCACCATCATCATCATCGTCATCATCATCATCATCAGGTTCTGATGCTGCACTGATATCAGGCATGCTCTACTCCATCCCAGCTGAGCGCATGACCATTGTACCTGTGAAGGCATACAGATAATTGCCTGTGATATATGACAAATCTACACTCTAGTTTTGCATCAGCATTGCAGGAATCAGATCACATTAAGAATAAAAGCAAATATAACTTGAGTTGTCTGATGCCATATCTACATCACAGATATGCGTGCAATAAAGACATGATAGTGTTACCACTGGAATGTTCAAGACAGCAGTGTGTGACAAGGCCATGCTACTGCCTTAATGTAATACCAGCCTGGTGTATCCCTAACAGACACACAATACTGCGACCATTTTGGTGCCCCACCTCCAGCAGGTATCAACCATCTGCTCTATGTCCCCTGACAAAAACACAAAGAAGTCCTCTAAATGTCAGTGAGGCTGATTTCTGACAGTGGATTCCAACATGTGGCCATCCTTCCCTGTGCTACACCTTGGGACATGCAGTATCACATTGATGACCTTGAGGCAGACCTGTAATCATACCTCTCAATCTATTAGATCAAGAAATTTGGATAAGCCCATACATAATAGGGGGATGAAGGCCCAAAAATAGGGACAATTTTTAAAGATTACTCTTGCAAACTTAGAAAGTTGATAAAGTAACAGGTTTTGCATTAACATGAATTTTATATAGGATATGAAGTCTAAAACTCAAATTTCTGTCATTATTTTCTGACTTCAGTCCTCAATGATTTGCCAGGGATTTGCCAGAAAACCACAATTTTCACAGAAAAAAACAAAAATATCAACAAAAATCTGGACAGTCTGCAAAAATCTGGATAGTTCAGAGGTATGCCTGTAAAATCAATCTGTAGCGGTCACCAGTGGGATTCTCATCTGTAATAATGTCCAGCCATATCTGCTCCTGGAATGTTCTGTCAATGCTGTCCATGCTTAGAATGTGTCTTCCATGCACATGGAAAACCTATAGTGACTCCTCAGTCCCTGCTGAGGAGAACTTCTTCAGGGACTGACGTTATTTTAGTGCATCATTGCTCCTGTACATGAGGCATACACTTATGCTCAGTGTCAGAACATGAATATGTCACCCGCTGCAACAGATATGTTTGTAACTGGTGGCATTTATATATATATATATATATATATATATATATGTACATACACACACACACACACACACACACACACACACACACACACACACACACACACACACATAAATGCCACCAGTTACAAATACATCTCAACAGCAGCTCACTTTGAAGAGAATGGGGACAGAAAACAGTGAAACGTGCTCTGTGATGTGTCTGTATGAACCTGTGTAGCCCTAGGCCAGACTGCGTGTCCCTTTGAACATGCCTGCTGCCTGGACCATTTACTAAGTGTTTCTCCACCACTCCACTCATTTCTCTATGTATGTCAATTGTAGTCCAGTAGCAGAGGGCATGCCGTCCAACACATAACTCTGTCTGCGTTACCATACTACTAAAGCACTCAGCCAATCCCTGACATTCAGAGGTATAGTGGGTGGATTAGTCCTAACTGGAACTGTGCCATGGATGTCCATATTCCCCATTTCAGTGCAACCTGTAGTGGGTATCTCACTGTATGCATGTTGATGTTGAGTAACCCCATCAAATAAGGTACATATATCTAATATGAAACCCACCTGCCTCTGGCCTTTGTAACTGCAGTACACTTCTCTACTGTGCAGAACACAGTCTCGGTAGAAAATCTACGTCTTACACTGCAGCTAACTTGGTAGCATGATGAGCACTGCAGCAGTGATGATGGCTCCTATTGTGCTTTTATGTGTCTCATAATGGAGTAATTATGCTAATGAAGCAACTTATAAGAAATGTTTTAGACTGCACATGTAGTGTAATTCATTAATAGCTCTGCATTCTGCTACAGGGCTCATGCATGCCCTTGCACATACATGGTAAGCTGCAATACCTAGATAGCTCTGTGACACCCACACGGCCAAGGGCTTCTTCAACCTAGTCCTCAGTCTAAGGTGTGATAATGTGTCATGATTTGCAGTGTGTTACCATGATAATGGTCAGGATAACTGTTGGTAGAGGCATGCTATCATATGTAGTGGGCATGCATCTGCCTCTTCCCCTCCACTCATGTTTGTTGTTCTTTCACTGGCCTTGGTCATTATGTAATACCTTTATACCTTTCTGCCTGTGCTGTTTTGTGATATAGGATATAGAGAAGATTATAAGGGGCCCAGGGGCTGATCTGGGAAAGTAGGAAGAGTGGATGTAACTAAAGAATAATGAGTAGAGGAAATGGAGCTAGAGAAAAATAAATTTGCTCAGCCTGGGGATGAACATAACTACCTGTCATTTAGATGAGATTTAAGCAGGTTTTTAAACTGACTGGAGTTACTGGTGTTAAGAATATTCTTTGGGATGCAGGTCCATATTTCAGTGATGTGATTTGAATAGAGAATCTTCAAAGCTGTTGTTGGATTTTGAAACCTTTAGCAGTAATTTGTTAGATGATCTCAGGGATCTATTATTGGTGTGGGCTTGCTTGTACTAGGGTTTGGAGAGCTGGACATTTGTCAGGTTTATATATGATAGAGTGAGTTAGTATTAGTTGGTTTAAGGATAAGATCATGGATAGCTCAAGCCATTTTAGTTGTTGAAGAGCAATACAGTGATGGGTTTTGTGGGGTAAATTTGCGGCGAGCTGGCAATCTTATGGTAGAATGTTTCTAGTTTGTTCAAGTCTGTTTTTTTGAGGTTTGTGAATATAGGGGAGGCATACATGAGTGTGAATAATAAGTGGGTTCTGACGATGGCTTGTCTAGATGAATTTGGGAGGTAAGTCTTTATTCTTTAGAGAGAACCTAATTATATATGGGTATTTTTAATAAGTAGTGGTATATGTTTGTCAAATCTCAAACTGTTATCAATGGTGACACCTAGGAGCTTGGTTTCTGACATTGACTTGATTATAGTGTTGTTAGATGAGGTGATTTTAAAGTGCTGACTAAGGCTGTAGGATTTATGAGTATTGTTGAGAAAAAAATCATCAATTTGATTTTGTTAGGGTTTAGAATGAGCTGATTGTTATGCAGGTAAGTTTCTATGGCAGAAAAGGATTTTTGGGTGATTTCTTGAAGATGTGGTGGAGAGGGTGCAGCACAGATGACAGTGGAGTCATCTGTGTATTGTATGATAGTGGCAAGACTGATTGTGGTGTAAAGTTTGTTAGTGAATATAGAGAAAAGAAGTGGGCCAAGTATTGATCCTTGTGGGACTCCTACAGTTATGGGTAATAGGGTAGAAATGTTGTTTTGCCACTTGACAGCTTGTTGGCAATCAGAAAGATAGTTGTGGAACCAGGAGAGGGTTTGTTTAGATATGTCTAGGGATGGAAGCTCATGTAAGAGTTTTTGGTGGGATACTGTATCAAATGCCTTAGACATATCTAGAAAAATAGAGGAGACAAGTTATCCAGCATTTCTGAGTTGATTTACATTGTTGGTGAAACTTAACAGGGCAGTTATGGGGCTGTGGCTGGGTTGAAATCCATGTTCTGAATTGGTTAGGAGATTTTTGGTTAATAGATGGTCCAGTAATTGCTCGTGGATACACTTTTCCAAAATCTTTAAGATGGGTGATAGTATGGATATTGGTCTGTAGTTGGAAAGTTCTATAGAGGAGCCATCTTCGTGGTGAGGTATTACATAGGAAATTTTCCAAATCTTAGCGATGTACTGCTCAGAGATGGAACTATTGATTAGGATAGATACAGGGTAAAAGATGACATCAGCTGCTGATTTCAGGTATTCATTTGGTAGCTTGTCAGTGGCAAGTGATGTGGGTTGTAGTTTGCTTAGCATTTTTTTTAATTTGCCTATTTGGATGGGTTGTAGTGTGAGTGTTATTGGGGAAACATTGGTTCCTGATTGGGTGACTGGTGGAGCACCCCTTTTATGTTCTAAAAGTGAAAGAATAGAGTTTGTGAAGAAACAGTTGAATTGGTTAGCTATACATTCTTTAGGGTTAGGGGAATTGAGAGTTGAGGCTGAGGTTTGGCCTGGATGTAGAAGCTGTTTAATGGTACCCCAGAATCTTTGTGGATTATTTTGGTGTTTATTTTGGATTATGGTATAGAAACGTTTTTTATCATTCTTGATTTGTTTTTTTGGTTAAATTTCTTAAGTAACGATAGTTAAAAAATTAGGCTTTGCTTTTGTTGGTCTGATTTTGGGACCAGAGTTTGTCCCTTTGTTTTAGTAGTTGTCTGGTTTCTTTTGTGAGCCATAGACAGTAGTTAGCTTTAGTTCTGACATTCCTGATAGGAGCCAGGCTGTTTAGTATAGCAAGAAATATATTGTTGAAGTATTGTACTGCTGAGTCTAGATGGAGATGCTTTAGTGGGACCAGTTGCAATTTTGTAGTAGTAATTTAAAAGTGCCTGTGGAAAAGTTTATTTTATTATGTACTTGTTTGTATATTACAGTCTTAGTGGGACTGTTATGGTGCCTTAGGAGATAGGTTGGTATTTGGTCACTTAGGCTGTCTGGAATGCAACCTGAATTATGGATCAAAGAGGGTTTATTAGTAAGGGTCCAGTCAAGAATTGACTGTTTGTTGCTGTTTTTGTCTACCCTTGTTGGTGTTTGTATTACTTGGGTGAATCCATGTACTTCACTCTGCTTAAGATGCAAAGGTAATTTGTTGTCTTGTACTGTCTTTTCTTGGTGGTGATTGATGCAATGGGCATCACCCCTCTGGCAAACAATGCTGGCACTGGTATAGTGACCTAAAGAGGTGCCATTATGACCTTTCCACTAATGGGAAGAAGAGGTTATGTAGAGAAAAGGAAGCCTGAAATTTGCAGTATGTGTGACTAATTGATTACTGGTTATATATTTGTAGGCCTCATTGTATGCCTATTAACAGTTATTGATGTCCTTGGTTATGGTAGTTTTTTTATGTTTTGCTCGTTTTTCAGCATGGGAAGAGATAATGGAAAGGAGACTGATTTATTTATATTTATTAACTTATTTATTTAACATTTGGTTACTGGGAAAGTCCGACTGGGTAGGAAACCCATCTTCAATGGAGGCCTGAGAAGAAAAGCTCCAATTATAATGAACAAGAAGAAATAACAATTTGCAAAGATAATTACAAGGCATAAAACTTGGGACAAGAAATAACCATTTATGTAATTAACAACAAAGCCTAAAACAAAACTGGTTTACAGGTAAACCCGGAGAGCCATATACCCACATTTATCACAAGTGACCTGTCAAACATACAGGCGTTTTTCAAAGAAGATTAAGAATTATAATTGCAGACATACATTTTACAGGAAAGGTGGAATATATATGGCAGATAATGCATTTTTCAAGATAGGTAAAGTAACACCATTAAGGACATTACAAAGACTAGTATTTTAACACTAAACAGAAGCTAAATAGCTGGTTGTTGTTTGTCTTTTCAGCTTTTCCCGGTTAGGGGTCGCCACAGCGGACCTCTGGTCCACTATTGATTGGCAGTCGATTTTTTTTTATGGTGCCAAGTTGCCAGCCCGACACCCAACCTTCAGCTAAGGCACGCCCATTCACGCATGTCTTTCGGAGGCCACTCGGCCGTGGGGAGGACATAGAGACTCCACACAGAAGGCACTCCAGCCGAGATTCAAACAGGAGAACCACTTGCTGTGAGGCAACAACGCTACCGCTGTACCACCGTGGCTACAGAAGCTATAATAACTGGTAAGGTTATTTAATTATCTTACTGGGATGCTCACATATAAAAGGTTGTAGCAGAAAAGAAAGTAGTTAAAATAAGTGATAGGTGAGGTAATGATGAGCAGTGAAGGGAAAGATGAAGAAGTTAAGTTAGACAATCAATAGCTGATGATAAATGGGTATGATAGAAGGGAGTAGATAAGAAGTACAGTGTAGTAGAGGGATATTTAATGAGAAGGAAGGTGAGTATTAGCTGAAGAGGTGAAGAGGTGGTTACTGAAAAGAAAAGGGGGTTGCTGATCTGCTAGAGGAAACTGGCACACCTATCCAGGCATCAGGGTATGTATACATTTGCTTTCTTAATATATCTTTACCTCATCTGCTTAGTTGTATTGGTTTGCAATGCTGCTAATTAAATACACAGTTGCTTCTACTTTAGTTTAGCTTTAATTGTACTGATGTTTATAGATTAACTTTCCTTAAACCGTAGTAGTGCTTCTAGTTTTTGTTCACTTTAAGTGCTTGTAGTTACGTTTTGCTTTGTGTGTCATGAAACATGACACATAAGGAATGAAAAGATACTGTCCTTCCTACTTCCAGGTATACATACCAGTATATTTATGTTCCAAATTGGATTGCCTTCAGTGAAACATTACACTTATGGGTCTAGGTTTCTGTTGTACTGCATTGCTGGTTGTCATCATTGCATGTCTCATACCTATGGTAAAGCATGTAGGTACTCCACTCTAGCCTTGCCAACCTCACATGTTGCATTGTCTAACTGTATATTCCACAGCCCATGTCTGTGGCAGTTAAGATGCCTGTCATATCATGGGCATGTGAATGTTGAGCTGTTGAGTAGTGATGCATTTGTTATCACATTTGTCAGAGCACCATATCACCACAGAGATTATGCACCTCCTTTGTGTTTCTGTTGGTATTCAAAGGCATTTCCTAAGTTACTTGGTGCCACCCTGTGTGATATATTTCATCACTCTGACTGCACAGTGTATGTTTCTGCCCATAATCTACTCAGGGCTGTGTACTTCATAAGTAAAGTAAGCTTATTCCTGCACAGCATTGTTCTCTATTGTGCCAGCTCTTGTTAACACTCATACACCGTGCCACTGTCTTACACACCAGTGACAGGGTGTCTCCTGTCATACCCTACCCTGTAGGACACATACTTATATTCTAGGCAGTAGTATAGCCAGGGTGGCGTGAATGGGGTAGCTGCCTCAGGCACAAAGTGTTAGGGGCACAAACAAGACGTGCACTTTCTTCATTAATTTTTTGCTCCACCATGTTTTTTTTTTTTTTTGCTCTTGCTGAAGGGGTGTGTGCTAGATGTGCCATCTACAGCTCTGATGCTAGGGTGCCATTGGTTTACTTTTGTGATTCCATTGCTCACCTGCCTGCTATTCACAACTTCCAGGGTGTGTACTGCAAAACAATATAGCTCACCCTATTGACCTTTGGCTTTTTTTTTTCTTTACCACTGCCACCTTATTTATTTTTTTGTCCTTTGTTTTTTGTTGCTCTCCATTTGTGTTCACATTTTCCCCAGTGTTGGAGTTGGATGTAGTTCAGGGACATCCATCACTTAGTCACCCAGTCTTGCCATAACCTGCTGGGTCCCCAGCAGTCTTCAGAGCAGCCTCTCAACAGTGTGATGAAGACCATCTTGTAGGGGGAGAGTTGGAAAGTTTGCTGTTGGCCTCTGGCACCAGCTGTTGTACTGATGGGCCACAAAGCAGGAAGTGGATGGTCTGGTGATAGCTTAGGTGGACTAATTGCTGGACTGCCATACTGACTTTTTGAAGTGTGTGCTTATCTGACTTGTGGAGCTGCACATTTGCATGGCTCTGACTACCTGGAAACTAATGGCTAGGCCCAGCCAAGAGGGCATTTATGGAGGTGACTGACTTCTGCTGATTGGCTCACCACTGAACAGTTGTCTAGGTTGTCCTCTCTCCTCTGTATTCCTCTTCATGGTGCTCCACTTCATTGTGTGATCCCTCATCCCCAGTTTATTTTTCAATTCTTCCCATCAGCTAGTGTTTTCCCTTCTGTATGTCTGTTTCTCTCCTTTGTGCCCCTATCTGTCTTTGTCTGTCATTTATGCCTGCCTGTTTGTCTGCCAATGCTGTCTTCCTTATTGCCTCCTTTCTAACCACACCTTCCTCATGCTGTCTTCTACCTCTACCTCTCTTAAAAAAAGTACAACTGCACCTCAGAATAAAAAAAAAATCATTCCTTCCCTATCCTGCACCACTTTCCCTTCCCCTGGTCTTACTGCGTGTTCTTCTGCTTGCCTGGACTGTCTTAGTCAGAACACTGTTCTATCTACCCACTTCTTTCCCATTTTTAACATACAAGCAGTATGGGCTTTGCTGAGTAGCTTTTATATTGGTTCTCTTCTGTGCCTATGTTACAAGGGAGCAGTACAACACTGTACATGTGGCATCCATTGTTGCAGGCACACTACCTGGATGCTGCTGGGCCTTGGTTACATGACCTGCTACTGTTCAGTCTACTCCAATGCATGACAAATGCTACTTTGACCATTGATAAATCCCCTTATGCATCACTGAGTTTGCCATGTCTGTGCTAAATTGCTGTTATGGAATAATTAGTCACCATTGGGCTACACTGTGAAACTCTGACAGTTCTAATTGTAACTGTGTAATCACATTACTATTTTTTCTGAATCCCAGCTTTGGTTTTACTTGGAAGAACATATACATATTGGTGAAGTTAGTATGTGCAAATGCACACATGATTTAACTGTTGTTCAGCTGCAGAATCTGCACAAATGGAAATTTGACTGACTGCCAGTTTGTGTGATCATTATTAATGCCAAATTTGAGTAAGTCATGCAAGACATTGGAATTTAATAGTTATTATTGTTCAGAAAGTGAATGTTGCAGATGTGTTGTGGTATAAACCATTTAAGTGAATGAGAGAAATATTTAAAAATTGTTCCTGCTTTTGGACATTAGTTAAAACATTATTTTTGTTTTTGTCTAGATTTCTTGTGGGAAGAAACTAAGAGGCATGTGTAGTACCGATTTCTGTTTTATGTGACATTTTGCCTTTTTTATGAGTTGGGGTGACCATAGAGTTGGTATTTTTAAGTCTGGGGTGTGGGTGCGGCTTGCTTCCCCCATGGAAAATGTAGGAGGGCTTAACCCCCCCCCCCCGTAGAAGTACTTTTTTTGATTATTGTAGTCTGTGAGTCAATGTTTTTTTTTTTTATTTCAAGTCATATGAATGTTCGGTTTTATTTTTCTCGAACTTTGTTATTCATTATTGATGTTCGACATTGTTTTACTTACTGATAGCTGATATAATTATAACTATATATATATATATATATATATATATATATATATATATACACATATACATACACACACAAATATATGTGTATATATATATATATATATATATATATATATATATATATATATATATATATATATATATATATATATATATATATATATATATATAGTGGTGTATTTGTGTGTGTGTATGTGTGTGTGTGTGTGTGTGTGTATATATTTGGATTTACTTTACAAGCCTGAAGTTTCAAAACTTCAAACTGCAAATGGTCGAAACTTCAAAATTGTAATTAAAAAAAATAAATAAATAAAAATGTATGTTTTTGCAGGGGGCAATCCCCCCTGCAGCCCCCATGTCCCATGCTAAATCAATATACCAACTATGAGATCTCATTACAGTGAGGAAAATGGTAAATTTCCCATTCCACGCTCTACAGTGATCTCCATTCAAAACGTTGAACCATTTGCAGTCTGAAGTTTTGAAACTTTGAGCTTGTGAAGGGAATCCATATATATATATATATATATATATATATATATATATATATATATATATATATGTGTGTGTGTGTATCAAAAATTAATGTATGCCAAGTTCATAGGTTCATAGGTAGGTATGAGGCTATTGGCCCTAGGGCCTGTATAAGCCTAGCCAAAAAGGTACCCTGGCTTTCGCCACCCAAGAAAATTATTTTCCTGTGCCCCTGTCGAGCAGAGTCACAGAAGTGATCCCCGGGGTGAATTTCCTATCTCCCATTCAATCATCAAGATTTTTCTTGGAGTGCTAATGAGGAGCTTTGTTTGATATAGATTGGTAGTTTGTTCTATAGTATGGGAAGTCTCTGGGACAGAAATCTATCCCTCCAGCATGTTCTGTTTATTGTGGTGACAAGGTTTATGTCCCTAGAGTGTGTAGCTTGGAGGGATTGGGATTTCTTTAAGTGGAGCATGTCCAACAGCTCTGGTTTGACATAGCTTTGTATGTTAGGCAGAGATTGCCTCTGAGAAGGCGATATGTGATGGAGTAAAGCTGGAGCTTTTTTTAGATGGTCAGCATAGGGTATCTGTTTGAGGCCTGTAATCCTCTTTGTGAGGTATTTCTGTGGCCTTTCTAGTTGTTGTAGATGTCTTGTGAGGTACATACTAAAAGACGCATTGTACTCTATAATGGGTCTAATGAGTGATGAGTAGAGGGGAACAATGACCTCTTTTTTCCTAGATGAGAAACTTCTTGTGATGAGGTGTGCCATGTAGAAGGATTTCCTGACTACTGTGGCAATGTGATTATCAAAGGAGAGACTACTGTCCACCTGTGTCCCAAGATCTCTTATCACACTTTTGGTGTTAAGTAGACTACTGCCTATATGGTAGATCATGGGTACAGAGTTTTTACCAAAAGGGATGACAATGCACTTTGTGGCATTGAGCTTGAGGCCATGGCTTTGACACCATGCATCTGTCTCAGTGAAGCCCTTTTGTAGGATGTCCACATCATTAGAAGTTTTGATTATGGCTCCTAGTTTGCAGTCATCTGCGAACTTTGTTAGCCAAAGACCTTCTATGTTAGCGTGCACTTCTGAGAAGTAGATACCAAACAGGAGAGGTCCCAGGACTGAACCCTGTGGTACTCCACTTGTCACTGGTCTGAAGTCGGATTTGGAGTCTGCTACTTTCACAGTGTGGGTTCTGTCAGTGAGCCAGTTGGCAACCCATCTTGTGACCTAGGGATTTATACCTAGTTTAGTGAGTTTATCTATAATTCCAGAGTGGGGGATGGTGTTGAAAGCCTTGGCGAGATCTAGCTAGGCTGTGTGAACCACCTTACCCTCATCTACAGCTTTGGTGACCACCTCAAAGAAGTCTATCAGGTTTAGGAGACATGATCTGCCTTTTACAATCCCAAACTGGGTGGGGTCCAGAGTTTGGAGGTTACCAATGTCCTTGTTTATTAGTTCCATGGTGATACGTTCCATAGCCTTGCAGACCAGGCTCATCAGGCTAATGGGGCGGTAGTTCCCGGGGTCCATGGTGCCTCCCCCTTTGTGGAGTGGGATAACCATCTCTGTGCACCATTCAGTGGGCACAAAGCCAGAGGTGAGGCTATGATTGAACATGGTACTTAGGTGGGGTGACAGTTCGTTCTGTAGTTCAGATTCTTGACATAGCTATAGATGCTTTGTGGTTGTCTTTAGAATCAGTGGCAATTTTGTTTTCATAACTAGCTTTGGAGGATTTTATGAGGGATCTCACCTTTTTACTGAGGGTGACTACAGAGTTCTTCCAATCATGGGATTTTACTCTTTTTTGCAACAGTTTCTTTCTTCTGTTGTAGAGTTTGTTTATACCAGGGGACCACCAGATTGGCTTCCTTTTTTTGGAGAATAGCATCTTGATTCTATTAGGGATTGCATGATCCGTGCACTCGTTTAAGTGCTTATAAAGTGCAATTGTATAGCATTCAGCAGTCGTACCTCTATTGTCCATCTGCATGGGTGTCGTGAAGTTTGCCACTTCTGTCTTAAGAAGCGTAAAGTTGGCTTTGGAGATTTTTTTTCGTTGGTTTCCCTAATGGGGGTGGGGCAGGATGTGGATGTCTAGGGTGATTTGCTTGTGGTCGGAACTGACCAACAAGGAATTGACCTCTGGTGTGGAACACCAGTTGCCCATGTTGGTAATGACCAGTTCTAGGATATTGCTACCCCTGGTGGGGGTGTGGATAAGTTGATCCAAGGCATTGGAATTTATGAATTCCAGAAACTGTTGAGCAAAAGAGTTGGTACATGAGTAGTTTTCCTAGTTAATGGTGGGGTAGTTGAAATCGCCCATTATTAGGGTATTAGCTTGTACCCTAATATTTTCCAGTGTATCAAGAAATGAGGAGTGGGAATCCTGGGGCATGGTGTGAGATGTGTAGCAAGCTTCAATATGGATTGCGGTCTTGCCCAGAGTTAGTTGCACTTGGATAATTTCAGATGCATTATGGTGAGCAACTAGCCTGGAGGTGTGGATATCCTTAATGAATATGGACATGCCTCCGCCTTTAGTGTTTTTATCCAGGTTAGGTGGCTGAAAGGTGTGGTATGAATTATAGCCTGGTAATGCAGGGGTGCTGTCTGGAGCCTTGAAACAGGTCTCTGTCACTGCACAGATGTCGATGTTCTCCATTTTAAGGAGTGCCTCGAGTGAGTGCATTTTGAGGTTTAGACTTCTAGCATTGAGTAGCATTACCCTCAGATTTTGCTTGCTTGTACCTGTTACAGTGATGAGTTTGTCATTTGAACCTTTCCTAAAAAAAGGCACTATAGGGGTGGCAAGAGCCTTAGCCAGCATCCGGAATCCCATGGGTGACAGGTGCAGGCCATGTCTGGCAAAGTATCTTGGTATGTCGATTATGTTGTCCCTGGCAGACAGATAATGGATCCCCTTAGAATGACACCAGTAGCTTAGCCAATTGCTTGAAGTCAATCATTTTGTCCTTGTACTGTGGTATCATTCTGGGTGATGGCAGGATGCTACTCCGGGCCAGGGTCATACCTGCCTAGGCTACAAGATCTGACAGCTCCTCCATGTCTCTTTTCATGTAGTCCAGGAACGTATGTCTCAGGTCATTCACACCAACATGGACAATGACAGAGTCATATTTATACTTGTTGTGGAGTGACCTGAGTGCGTGGGTTATGTGGTGGATCCTGGCACCCGACAGGCAGCTGACAGTAACATTCTCCTTGTTTAGCCTGGTGAGTGGGACATCAGTGTGCCTGACTATAGAGTCACCTATGACTACAGTGTTGGGTACGTTGTTATGCCTTATGGGCTGTGGTTGAGTGGCACACTGATTTTGTGGGCTATGTGTCATTTGGGTTGTGTTGGGGGGTGGAGGTTGACAGAAGTTCAACCACAATATAATAAAAAAAATGCATCTACCAAATAAAAAAAAAATAGATAAATAAAATAAAATTAAAAACTAAAAATTTTTTTATAGGGGTCCGAGCCTCATTGCAGCCCCAACACCCCCTGAAACTTTTACATACCAAAGCTCGGAGATTACACTAGAATGGGACAGGGCAAATTTCTAATCCCCGCTGTACAGCGATCTTACACATGCAAAGTTCATATTCAAACTCTTTTCTCATTGTTTGCACCATTTAACCACCTGATAGTTCAAGCACTTGAATGGAACCCATATGCAAACCCCGAATGTTGTCTTGCACTGAATAAGCATAATTTCATGTTGATTTCAAAAAGACTGACATTCTCAGATTGTTAATTATGAAAATGAAACTAATGCTGTGGTTTTCTGAGGAACTGATATATATATATATATATATATATATATATATATATATATATATATATATATATATATATATAGGGTCCCCTTCAGATTGTCGAACTTTTAAAAGATCGACTTTCATATGGCCAAGACCATATGATTGAACTTTAAAAAGTTAAAACGTTCTGAATAGAGATCTCCATACAGCGCGGAATGGGAAGATTTCCCTGTTTCGCAATTTAGTGAGATCTCGGAGTTGGTATATTTAAATAGTGGGGGGTGTGGGGGGGTGCAGGGTGGCTTGTCCTCGGCTGCTAGGAACATGTAGTTTGTTTTGTTTTACTTATTTTTTTACATTTTCGAACTTTTAAATGTTCAATCATATGGTCTCGGCCATATGAAATTCGAACATTTGAAAGTTCGATCATGTAAAGTAGACCCATATATATATATATATATATATATATATATATATATATATATATATATATATATATATATATATATATACATATATCTATATATATATATATGTGTGTGTGTGTGTGTGTGCGTGTGTGTATGTGTGTGTGTATGTAAAAGACATTCATTTTTATGTGTCATAGTGACATTTTATAATAGTAGCAGTAGTGACCTTAGAACCGTGGGCAACCCAGTCTGTCAGGTTAAATGCTGATACCATTAAAACTGGAACTATAGGATAATGTTAATTACTATACAGGTCTGAATAAAGTTATTTAAAAACAACCACAGAAAATTACAGGTATTAGTTTTCATTGATCTTAATTTTCTGAGGACAGCATTTTTGTAAGCAACATACTATCATGCATATTCAGTGCAATTTACTTTTATTACTTATTAATGTATTATTAATGTATCTAATATGTATCTGTTAATTACTATAGTAAAAACCTTCTTAAGAGTCACAATGTCTCATAAATGCAATGATCACGTGTACAATCAGTAGATATGCAGAAATATGTTAAAAGCTTCATTTCAGCAGCCCATCTTCCGCAGGAAAACACAGATGTCTTTGGAGTACCATAACTAATAAGTTTAGCATAGAATAAATAGACTGTAACACACAATGATCCTACTGGGAAAAATGTGCTCCCACTAGCTTCCTAGAAATCTTGTATATTACACTGGATATTTGTAATTTCATACAGCCTGAATGTTGTCTTGCTTTTCCTGTGTTTTCTGTTTGTTAACATTTCCTACACATGATGAAACAGACCGCAGTTTGAGAACTGTATTTAAAAAATCCCCTGTAACTGAAAAAGTGGATTTGATGAAGTAACAGATGTACTTTGCACTGAATATGCATAATTTTATGTTGATTTCAAAAATGCTGACATTCTCAGATTGTTAATAATGCAAAAACTAATGCTGTGGTTTTCTGAGGTACTGATGTTTAGTTTTATTCACAAATACATGATTAACATTGCAGACAGTTTTAATTTTGGCACCTTAACCCTAAACTAGACAGTCTGCACAGTCTTAAAACATATCTTATAACAGTGGTGTGAAGTCAGCAAGGAAGGTGTCATCTAGAATAGAATGTGTACAACATGTGATGAATGCATATTCTGATTCATTAATGTTACATAACAGATAGTTGTTAACTTCCATGTTTACTAGAACACATTTTGCATGGCATAATAATTGCTTAAAAATGGATATGTTTCCTTCAGCATCTGGTGTTTACAGGTTCAAATTGTTCTGTTTATACATACACATATAATTAGTTTGGCCACATTCACACATCAGAAACTGATTCCCTTGGTTATCACTCTGTCACTTGCTTCAGAAACAAAATCCTAGTAGATGGCTTTTGTTAACATTCATATTCATATAGGAATTGTCTAATAAATATTTCTACATAATTATACTCTTTTGAGAAACTGTTTTAACAGCACACCTTTTATTTATGTATCCTTAGTTGATGTTAGTCCCACTATTCTAGTAGCCTGAGCCTCTTTTCAGGCAAGAACTGAAGTGGTATTCTATAGTACTAGAGGGAATTTGGCCAGGGCATCAAGAAACTTCCCCTACTCATCATTGTTGTGAGTGGGACCCATTTTGGAGAAGCACGTCCTATTTCCATTCCAGTGACAGATGCGGCTCGGAGAATCAGGGAGTCAGATGGAGAGAGAAGGAGATGATGGAGTGATGAAAGAAATGAAGGGGAAAGAAAATATTGAGACCTGAGACTGTATGCAGGATTCTGAGGAAATGTTTCAAAGAAACCTATTTGATGGAGATGAATCAGCAAATGATGGATGTATAATTACAATCCTCTAGTCGGGAGGGTTGTGGGATGATTTACTTAAAGAAATGGTGGTGCAAAGTGAGCCAGAAAATGAAGGAGATGTTTCCTTGAGGGAACATTATGGAGAAAATACAAAAGAAGGATGCAGAGACAATCCTGAAGAATAATGGACAGATGGAAAACAAAACGTGCAGATAAAACAAAAGAACGCAAAAGTGGAGTAGCAGAAAAAAAGGCAAAAAAAATGAAAAACGGAAGTACATGGTAAGGATTCAAAGTAAGAAGACAAAGAAATGGACAGGTATGAAGTGTGGGACAATTTAGTAGCTCTTTGGGGTGTAAAAGCACATTATACTGGCTAAGCCTCTTGCCACCCCTATAGTGCCTTTTTTAGGCTATGTTTTAAAGACCAAATTACCACTGTAACAGCTATAAATAAATGCAATATGGGGGTCATGCTGCTCAATGCTAGAAGTCTAAATCTCAAGATACACTTGCTCAAAGCACTCCTCAAAATGCGTTAGCAGGCTATAACTCATTCCTCACCTGTTGGCCCTGAAACATGGATCGAAGCTCCAAAGGCAGTCGTGTCTCCTTATTCATAAAGGATATGTACACCTCCAGACTACTTGCCCAGCATAACGCATCTGAGATACTTCAGGTACAACTAACATAGGTAAGACGGTGATTCAGGTCATAGCCTGTTATAGGTCCCCAACCATGTCCCAAGACTCTCACTCCATGTTCCTAAGCACACTGGAAAATATTGGAGTCCAACCCAACACTCTCATACTATGTGACTTCAACTACCACTCCATCAACTGGGAAAAGTATTCATGCATCAATACACTGGCCCAACGTTTCCTGGAATTCATCAATTCCACTGCCCTGGACCAGCTCATTCTTAGCCCCAGTAGAGGAAGCAACATCCTTGACTTAGTTATTACAAACATGGACAACCATTGCTCTACACCAATAGTCAAGTCCTCCCTGGTTAGATCTGACCATAAACTAATCTCCATGGAAATCCACATCTCACCCACACCCCCCGCAAAGGTAACCACCATAAAAAACTTCTCCAAAGCTGACTATGGGCTCCTAAAAACAGAGGTGGCTATAACTTCACGGTACCAGTGTCAATGGAAAATAGATGCATGACTACCGAATCATACACCAATGCACTGTATGAACATGTATATAAATACATGGAACTAGCCATACCCAACAGAACCAAGACGCTCTCCTCCAAAAAAAGGAAGCCAATCTGGTGGTCCCCTGCCGTTAAAATACTCTACAACAGAAGGAAGAAACTGTTGCAGAAAAAGATGAAGTTCCAAGACTGGAATAACTCCCTTATTAGCCTCAACAAAAAGTTGAGCTCCCTCATCAAAACCTCTAAAGCCAGCTATGAAGGCAGAATTGCGGTAGACGCTAAAAACAACCACAAAGCCTTCTCTAGTTATATCAAGAATCTCCACAGCAATACCCAGGCTTGCTCTGAGTTACTGCACAATGGTACCTCCTATACTGAGCCAACAGATATTGCCAACATACAGATTCAGTGCCAACCTTACCCCTCTCTCACCCCCAAAGGACCAATCATAATACTGGAGGAATGCCAGGCATCCAGCACTACTGCAGCACAGGTTAAAGCTGCATTGTCCAAGGCCAAGTATACAGCTTCCATGGGACCCAACAATATCCCTGAATGTGTTCTACATGAACTACAAAGTGAACTGGCACCACATCTGTGGGCCCTGTTCAATCACAGCCTTACCTCAGGCTTTGTCCCTACTGAATGGTGCACTGCTACAGTCATCCCTCTCCATAAAAGGGGAGCAACTACAGACCCTGGGAATTTTTGACCCATTAGCCTGATGAGTCTGATATGTGAGGCTATGGAGCGCATCATCATGGACCTAATTAACAAGGATATAGGGACTCTCCAAACTCTAGATCCCAGACAATTTGGTTTTATGAAAGGTAGAGCATGCCTGCTCAACCTGGTTGACTTGTTTGAGTTAGTCACCAGAGCTGTGGATGAGGACAAAGCAGTTCATACAGCCTACCTTGATCTGGCCAAGGCCTTTGATACCATTCCCCACTCAGGAATTATTGATAAACTCACCAAACTAGGCATCAACCCCTATATCACTAGGTGGGTTGCAAATTGGCTCACAGACAGAACCCACAGTGTGAAAGTAGCTGACTCCAAGTCAGACTGCTGTCCAGTCAAGAGTAGAGTCCCACAGGGATTGGTCCTGGGTCCTCTCCTGTTTGGCATCTACTTCTCAGAAGTCCAGGCCAACATGGAGTGACTCTGGCTGACCAAGTTCGATGACGACTGCAAGCTGGGAGCCATTATTAACTCCCCAAGTGATGTAGACATCCTACAGAAAGGTCTCATTGAGACCAATGACTGGTGTCGAAACCATGGCCTTAAGTTTAATGCCAAAAAATGCGTCATCATCCCGTTCAGAAAAAACTCCATACCCACTAATTACCACATTGATGAAAGCCCACTGAACACTGAGGGCATTATGAGAGATCTGGGGACACAGGTTGACAGCAACCTCTCCTTCGACCACCACATTGCCACTGTGATCAGAAAGTCCTTCTATGTGGCATATCTCATTACCAAGGGTTTGGATCCAGGAAGAAAAAGGTCATCATCTCTCTCTACTCTTCCCTCATTAGGCCAATCATCGAATATAATACCCCATTTGGCATGTACTCCACTAGGCACATGCAACAGCTGGAAAGGCCACAAAAGTACCTCACGAGAAGGATCCTAGGCCTTAAACACATATCCTACATGGACAGACTCAAAAAACTCCAGCTATTCTCTGTCTCATATCGTCTACTAAGAGGCGATCTCTGCTTGACTTACAAAGCCATGTCTGACCCAGCTCTGTTAGAAATGCTACATCTAAAGAAATCCCAATCCCTCCGCACCACATGCTCCAGAGACCTCAAGCTCATTACCACAATCAACAGAACATGCTGGAGGGACAGGTTCATAACACAGAGACTGCCCATGTTCTGTAATAGACTTCCTATACATGTCAAGCAAAGTATCTCACTGGCCCTCTTCAAGAGAAATTTTCATGAGTGGATGGCAAATAGAAAATTCACCCCGGGGATCACTCCAATGGCTCTACTTGATAGCGGCACTGGGAACTAATGTCAGGTGGCACGATGCCAGGGCACTTCTATGGGCTAGGCTTGTAAATGCTTCAGGGCCATTAGCTTAGTACACACCTATGAACCTATGAGGTAAGATAATTTATTTTTACTAACAAAGAGGCATTTTGTGACATATTTGAGACTGTTTTTTTTCAATGTAAAATTTTCTTGAATAATATGAAAAAGAGAAAGTCTATAACCCATGGAATCTGTGATAAAAGCATTTAACAGGGAAACCAAAATGAAGATTCGTGTAGACTTTCAAACAGAAGTAGAGAGACTTTGAAGGGACATTTGAAAGCTATATGCAAAGAAGTACTAGACATTGCAAAAGTTTATAACAAAATATGCTTATGGACTGCTGGCTGGGACTGTAATATTTTGATAAAAATAAAAAAAGAAAGATGTATACATATATCAAGCAAGATGAATGTGGTGGGGAATAGGGTTTTTGTAAAATATTGGGAAGAGCCTAAAACATGTTTTTTGTGGAAAAGAAGGACATTTGATAAGTAGCCATGACAAATGAAAATATTATATTTGTAGGGAATGGAACATGATGCAAAAAATGTGAAATGAAATGTTATAAATGTAACAAAAATGGACATTTAAGGATGTATTGCAAAAATGAAAATAAGAGTAAAGAAAAAGAAAAAGAAACAGAAGAAAATGAACAAAAAGAAGAAATTTTAAAAGTAGTAGAAATAGAAGAAAATTTAGATAAGAAAAAAGTCATAAAGAGGACATAGAAGAAAGTTCTAAAATAAGTGACAAAGAAGACATAAAATGGCAGGTAGTAAAAGGGGAAAAATAATTCTATTGGTAAAAGGCAGAAAAAAAAGAAATCTTGAAGGGATAAGTACAAAAGAAAAAAGAAAGTAAATGGATGAAAAAGAACACACACAGCAAAAGAGTGGGATTTGGTATGATGGTTAAGGTGTGTGACACAGAAACACAAAACTCAGTGTTTGTTTCAAACCTTTGGGAAATAAATTTGTTAGGGTTAGAATGGTCTAGTAATTTGCTACAAACTTATAAAATCATGAATCTAAGGAAAAGTGAGAATGAACATTTTAGAGTGCTTTCCATAAATGTGAATGGTATTAAAATAATAGTAAAAAAAATAGGAATTTTGGAGTTGTGTAATACATGTGATGTATATGTAATTATATTAGAAGGCACAAGATTTTTTAACAAGAATGTAGTAAGAAGAATAGGAATTTTGGAATTGTGTAATACACATGATGTAGATGTAATTACATCAGGAGACACAAGGTTTTTAAAAATGAAGGAAGATTACAAACAGGGAAGCTATGGGGAGGAAATATAATCTTGAACATGGGAGCTGAGAGATGTCCTGGAATAGTATTCTGCAGTAATACTGTTAATATATTGATGTCACTAGCAAAAATGGGAAGATTAACCATTGTAGATTAAAAATGGAAAGAAGAAGTATATAGAAGTATAACATTATATGCTTATACTAATTGCAAAGAAAGGGGAAGCTTAATTCATCAGATGTTAGACTATGTGGTAATAAATATGAATATTATAATAACAGGAAATTGTAATTGTGATTTAAGACACAAGCGTAAAAAGAAAGTAAATGATAGAAGAAAGATGTTAGAAGTTATAAGATGTGGTAAGTTAAAACTTTGAAACAAAAATTCATGGACTTACAAAAGGGGTGTGTATAGAACTGAAACAGGTTATTTTATGTATCAGAAGTTTTAGTGATAGAAGAAGGGTGGTAGTTGAAACAGGAATTTCTGATTATCTTCCAAAATGGCTAGAGATAAAGGAAAACAAGGAATATATAAAAATAGGTAAAGGAATAAAAAGGATAAATGAGAAAGCATGGAATGAAGAAGGAAAGAGATTAGTAATGCAGTTATGGAAAGATCATATTACTATAAGAACATTTTATAAAAAATGGTCTGTATGGTGAATGTTTTTTAAGGAAAAATATAAAAATGGTATTTACAGTGGCAATATTATGTTAGAAAAGTAAAGAAAAAATATAAAACAACATATAACAATACATTGAAAGAATCATAACATAATAATGGAAAGTATTTTGAGAAATAAAAATAATTATAAGAAAGAAATCAAGAAAAGCACAATAACTGTTATATAACCAAATATATTTTTATAAGGAAAAAAGAGAAGAACTATCAAATTACTTAAGCAGATTAATGAAGGAAGACGGTAGTGTAATGAGAGAAATAAAAAAGTGTAAAAGGAGAAATAGAAAGAACTCGGGAAAAGATTGTGAATAGTGTAGCACATTATGTACAAGAAATGATCAAAGAAAAAAGAATGTAGTAAAAAACATGAAAAGTAAAAATTTAACAGGAAAAGAGAGTAAAGAGTTGGAAAATTAGATTTCTTTAAATGAACTAGATACAGTATTAGGACAAGTAAATATAGATTCAGCTGCAGGATCAGATGGAATAGGGTTTGAAATGTATAAAAATTTAGGGGACTGGCAAAAGAATATTTTTAAAGCTTTTGAATGAATGCTTAAAATAAGGTTTTTATGTGTAAAGAGTTATGTTGTGGAATATTTAAATTCATACGGAAGAAGGAAGATAGAAGACAAAAAAACTGGAGATAGTATTGAATAATAACGATTATAAGATGTTTAAGAAAATAATACAAAAGAGATTTAAAACTAAAATGGAATATATTATGAAATATCGCATACATAGTATAAAGTGGAAGGGCTGTCAAGAATTATTAATTATAATTAGAGAAATGGTGGATTATATTATGAACAGAAAAGAAGAAGCGAAAATCATAATAGGAGACCTTAATAAGGCATTGGACACAATTAGACATGAAATCTTATGGATAATAATGAAAGAATATAATCTAAGTGAGAAAGTTAGGAAATTATGTATGTCAGCGCATAGTAATAATAAAGTAAAATTACTTGTAAATGGTTGGTTAAGCCAAGAGGTACATATGAAGAGTGGTGTAAGACAGGGATGTCCAATGAGCTGTATGCTCTTTGCATTAGTTATAAATGTGATAGTATGTGAAATTAATTACAAAATGAAGGAGGCAGGGTATATAACACCTGAAGGGTTAAGAATTCCACTTCTGTCAACATATAATGATTATATTATAATAATTGCAAAAAACAAAATTTGGATAAAGTAATAATTCACACAAATGGGTTAATATAGATTATAAGATTGGTTTTAAATAAAGAGAAAAGTAAAGTTTTAGATGATGTAGTGAAGATTGGGGGTATACATTTTACAATGAATTAAATTTCTGGGTTAGGAATAAAATTTGGGAATAAAGATATAAGTAGAATTCATTGAGAAAAACAACAGAAGAAATAAAACAAGTCTGTCTTTTCTGGAGAACATATAAATTATCATTCAGAAAAAAAGGCTTATTCAATAAATTCAGGACTGATGATAAATGCATACTTAGCAAGTGTATTTATGCTGCCAACAGTATTTGAAAAGGAATTCTAGGTTAAACCCAGTAAAAAGAGGAGTTTTGTATATAAATAAAGAAGGAGGACGTTTAGGGTTTATTAACCCAGTGGTGTATGCTGATTCATTAAATTTGTACAAAGTATTAAAGTGGATAAATGAAAAATATGAGAGATTTGTAGTAAAACTGTATAAATATAAGAAAGATAAACTTTGGGGTATGGCAAAAAAGAGTAAAAGAGCAAAGGAGTGTATACATGAAGTAATACAATGTTACCAAGAAAAAATATTTTTGTGGAAAATAAAAATTGATAATCTAGAAAAAGATAGAAAAGTATGGTATAAGAATATAATGATAAAACTATGTAAAACCATGGGAAAATCTAACATAGATGAAAAAAGCTAGAAAGATAAGAAGCAAACAATGTAATCAGAAAGTATAATGTAAATATTTTTGTGGAGACTTGTAATAGATAAATTGCCAGTAAAAGTAAATATGCCATTTAAAAAGAAAAGTGACATAATATGTTCACATTATCAAGAAGAAGAAGAAACCACAGAATGTGTTTCTGAAGTGTAAAAGAGTAAAAAGGTTATGGTGAAAACTATGTAAACAAGAATTTTTTAGAAGATATATAATAAGTGGATAAAATAAACATGGATATGATTAAATAAGGATATTATAATAATAGAAGTAAATGTATTAAAAGAATAAATAAAAACTTATTTTATGTTATATGGGTTATATGGAATTAAAGAATAAATTAAATTATGTTTAATGGTAAATGGATTTTAGCAACAATATTTAGTAAACTCAGACAGTGGTTATGGAAAAAGGGGTGGGAGTGTAGTAGGGATTTAGTATGATTGTAAATAACATTATGAATATGTATAAACAGATTTGTATATTTATATATTTGTACATATATAAATATTTATAAATGTATAAATAAATAAGAGTTATTTTGTACAAAGGACAGCTTCTTTTTTCTGAGAGGTGCTGTAGAATCTTTTATATCCACTTGAGCTACTGCCAACTCAAGCAGATGGAAACTCAGTTTAATATCTCTTTTAAAAGATAGCAGCTCAGGAGTGCAGCATCCCCCTTATGCTGCATTGCAGTGTCAGCAATCCATCCACCTGGTGTTGGAATAGAACCCACAGACTTCTGCACTAGAAGTGTGTTACTTGTTGCACCACTGACACATTACTGATACTGATGCACTTAATGGCAAAATAAATTGTAAGAGTAACACTTAATGACTAGCCTGCTGCTGTTTTCTCTGTTGGATTAGCACTGATTTCAAATGTATCATTTGCAAAGGACCTCAGCTATATTATTAAAAGTCATGAACAGACAGACAGACAGACATGCAGACACATACACACATACCAGACACACACAAACTTTTTACACACACACACACACACACACACACACACACACACACACACACACACACACACACACACACATATAGATAGATAAATAGACAGATAGATAGATAGATAGATAGATAGATAGATAGATAGATAGATAGATAGATAAATATAGATATATTGTTTTTCACCATGAGCAATCAACTGCCAATCCCCACCCACAATAAATGGACAACTGGTTGAAAATTGACAACAAATGATTAAAAAAACACCAATACCTGAAAAATCACTTTGTAACATATTGTTTGCAATGGATCAAGAGCCAGATTTCCACATTTATTATAGTCATACAATGTAGGCGGGAAAAGAAACACCCTGAAAGGGTAAATACAAAAACTGTATGAAGAATACTAGTTAACAAAGGCTATAAGAAGTTGCGCTGGTTGTTCCTGCTGGAAACATTACAAAAGCTGCTTTGAACATTTGATACTGCATAATTAAACCAGTAAAGTTATTTTTGCATTGATCCTGATGACTTTTTGTTGTTTTGAATGCTTTTTTCCAATGGTATTTTTCCCTGTTTGTATTGTTCGCATCTGGCTTGGTTCAGGCCTGGTATGAGGTCACTCTGAAGCAGTGATGGGTGTACAGTGGAAGTACATTGATTGCTGCTATTTCTGGGTAGTCTAGCACTAAGTGGTCAAATTACAGCCATTTGTTTTCATTGGTCTTCTCTTTTTACTGTCTGCTTTATATTGAAATCAGCTGTCCTCATCTGAGCATATCACAGTTGTAGTTCTAACTAAATAGTGGTTAGTGTGCACAACTGAACTTTTTCCTTTAGTTATCACTGCAAAAAAATCCTTCTTCCTTCTTCTCTTGGGCAGATGCACCAGTTATCCCTGAGCCATAATGCTTTGGGCTGATCTATATGGAATTACATGGATATGCACAGACTAGCTGCCTGCTGCACAAGTCTGCACTTTGCTGTCTCCTATGGATTCATTCTGATTGTATAATCTTTCACCTTCCTTCATCACCAGCCATTTTTTGCCATTCACCCCCCCCCCCCAAATCCTATAAACAACCAAGGCCAACATGGAGAGACAGCAGCCTACCTTCCCTTCCATTGCCAGCCTTCTAGCACTTAGTGCAGTAACTGTCACATGCTCACTGAAAACAAAGTTTTGCTCAGCCATACTGGTTCTATCTGTGAGAGGTGTAGATGCATAGGCAGTGAGCATCTATCATTTCACGCACATTCACACAAATATAATATCCTCATACCACTAGCACAAAACAGTCGCACACTGATGCCATTAAGAAATCACTACCTATGCCTCCTAGAACTTGTACAAGTAAGCATCAATGATTCTTCCCAAATATATCTACTATGGGGAACCCTTCATCAGCATGTTATAAGCAACCCAACACCCCTGAGCCTTGCAAGAATAAATTAACTTCCAGAAATGTCTTAGCAATTAGTAATTGGTGACTCGATTGTTAGGGACACCGATTCCATACTCACAAAGATGAACAAGGAGATGATTGCAGTTAGTTGTCTCTCAAGAGCCAGGATTGCTGATAATTGAAGAACCCTTGAATAATCTGGCATGAAAAACCCATGAAAGACATACAGAAGGACTTGCTGGAACTTGCTGTGCATGCTTCCGTCATGGATAAGAGACTGCCTTGTGTGGTATGGCATCCTCCCCTCAATGAAAATGCTACCTAGATTCAGAGTAAAGATAATTGATTTCAACAATTGGCTTAGTTGCTGGTGTCATTCCAGGGGGAGGGGGTTGGGTCCTGTATGTTTCTCTCTGTGATTAGATGATTGATAGTTCTACTTGCTTTGCCAAGGATGTTTTATACCTCTCGTTTAAGGTCTTCAGTATATTGGCCAAAACCTTTGGTATCCCTGTTGTGCCTTTTTTAGGCAGAGTTCATTTAATGAACATCCTAACTTAACCAACAAATCAAGTCATAAACTAGACAATATCAAGATGGCCCTTTTCAGTGCCAGGAATCTTAAGAACAAGCAGCACAATATGGAGGCACTTCTGCATCTAGAATGAGTCTGTGTTTGTGTAGTGACTGAGACGTGATTCCAATGCAATGAAAGCAACCCCTCTGTGTCAGGGTTCTGTGCCTAATACTCCATCAAGTCCAATGAAGATGGCAAAGATGTCTCAATATTTTCAAGGATTTAATCCCTTTAAAGTGATACCCAGTGACCCCTCAAATTAGTTCATTGAACCCCAGCTTACAATAGATAAGTAGGACCTTAACTCATAGCTTATTACAGGTCCCTTTCTATGGCCCCACATGAACATGATAAGTTCCTAGTGTTCCTAGAAAACATTCCTTTTAGAGACAATCTCTAATCCTCAGTGACTTCCACTGTTTCTTCACAGACTGAAGTATTTGTCATTCCAGTATTGGGTATGCACAATATTTCTTAGATTTTGTGAACAAGAACTCCCTGGACCAAACTGTCAGTAACTCCACCAAGGGTGTAAATATCAGCCTAGTTCTCACAAACTTGGTTCTGGCCTGTTTCCTGCCCATGGATGGTCCCTCAATTGCTAAGTCTCACCACCAACTTTTTACCTTTACCCTAAGAACATCCTTATCCATAGTTACTAATACCACCCTCTTTAGAGACATCAGAAAAGCTAACCTATTCCAATTTTTTGACTAAGCTGCAAGATTCTCTCATGCTAACCTCAAAATGGAACTGGGATATGCAGCCACCTAAGTTAAGGAACTCTATTCTCATTTAGATAAATGCATTGACAGGGTTGTCCCCACCATGACCTAATACAGTCATAGATTCAACAATAAAGTCCCTGGTGGTCAATAGATATAAACAAACATCACAACAGATGGAAGAAACTGTTTAGATTACCTTGTAAGGCCAGAACATATCATCACAATGAGAACATAACATGCTTTACCAAGAATCTGAAGGTAGCTATTAAGACCAGCAAAGTCTCCCATGAATGCAAGCTTGCTTCTGAGGCAAATGATAATAATAAGTTCTTATCAGCAGATTTAGAAAATTAAGAAATGATTCACAGCACTGCTCAGACCTTATATATAATCTCACCTCCTATTTCAAATCCTAAAGATACTGCCACCATATCGGCTTACAAGTTTGCTGCAAATTTCTCCCCTGAAACTATCATCCCCACCCCAAACATACAGAGTTGTGATCCCCACCCACTTTCTCTAAAGACCATATCCTTAAAATGCTCTCCAGGAACAAAAATACTTTAATGTGTCCCAACAACATTCCAGGTTGTTCTTTAAGTAGTGTCAAGCACTCCTTTGCTGATCCCCTCCATAAGTTGTTCAGACTTAATCTTACCACAGGCTATGTTCCTGATAAATAGTGCAGTGTGGTGGATGCCTCTTCACAATAGTAGTCTCATAACTGACCCAAGCATCTGTAGACCCATTAGCCTTAATAGTCTTGTCTGCAAAGCAATGGAACACACATCATCACTGACCTCACAAATCAGGACATTAATCAGGTGCAATTTGCAACAGTTTGAATTTGTTAAGGGCAGATCATGTCTCATCAATTTTGTGAGCTTCTTGAAAAGGTAATGCAGACCATGGACAATGGTCACACTATTCACACTACCTAGATCTAGCATTCTACACACTGGGATTGTAAACAAGCTAATAGCTTTAAACATAGAGCCATTTTTGGTAAAATGGACTGCAAAGTGGCTCATAGCCTGAACACTTTGTCAGGGTCACTGATGCCTCCTCATTTCAGGAAAAGGAGACAAGTGGCATTCCTTAGTGTTCAATACCGGGTCCCCTCCTTTTCCGCATTTATCTCTCTAATCTAAACACTGACAACAACAATGTCTGACTAACTTCACTGATGATTGCAAGTTGGGTTTAATTGCCAAATCAGCAAATAATACAAATTTCATTTAAGTGGAGCTGTCATGCATAAACACGTTGCACTGAGGAAAGGCTCAAACTAAAGCTAAGAAATGCTGTATGATCACCTTTAGAA
Source organism: Protopterus annectens (assembly GCF_019279795.1). Lineage (NCBI taxonomy): Eukaryota > Metazoa > Chordata > Ceratodontiformes > Protopteridae > Protopterus > Protopterus annectens. The sequence continues at coordinate 421,843,009 of NC_056730.1, read as the reverse complement.
AACAACACATTGCTACCACCTATTGCACCAATGACATCCCTCTCTCCGATGAGTCAGTCATCAGAAATCTGGGCTCCCCCTCTATCGATCACCATGTAGTGAAGAAGTCCTTTGCTATATCTCAATTAATCACCAAGGGTATGTTCCCCTGTACTTTGCCCTGGTTAGACACAGTATACACTATAATACACTTTTTGGCATGTATCTCACTAGACGTGAAAAAAACTCCAAAGACCAAAGAGCTTTGTAATATAAAGAATCTTGGGTCTCAAAAGCTTAGCTAGAAAAAAAGGGAAGTCACTCTCCCTGAGTTCAGTCTCATATAGACTCTTAAGGGAAGATCTACACCTTGATTTCTGTGCTCTCATGGATTCTACTATCTTTTTCATGATGTTTCTAACACTACGGCCAATGCTAGAACAAGAGAACTAAATTTGTGTCAGGGAAAATAAAACTAAATGGAGAGATAAGTTTATCATCCAGTGTTTCCCCTTGTTCTGGAATAGACTCCTCTGGCATAAGATAATTTTATCACCCAGTTTCTCCCCTTGTTCTGGAATAGACTCCTCTGGCATGAGATAATTTTATCACCCAGTGTCTCCCCTTGTTCTGGAATACACTCCTCTGGCATGAAGTACGTTTATCACCCAGTGCCTCCCCTTATTTTGGAATACACTCCTCTGGCATGAGGTAAGTTTATCACCCAGTCCCTCCCCTTGTTCTGGAATAGACTCCTCTGGCATGAGGTAAGTTTATCACCCAGTGCCTCCCCTTGTTCTTAAATAGACTCCTCTGGCATGAGATAATTTTATCACCCAGTTCCTCCTCTTGTTCTGGAATAGACTCATCTGGCATGAGATAAGTTTATCACCCAGTGTCTCCCCTTGCTCTGGAATGGACTCCTCTGGCATGTCAAGCAGTGCAATTCACTGTCTGCCTTCATACATAGCTGAGACAATTGGTTAGGTACCCTAACATGCACTCCGGGACTTGCAGGCCTTACCCTCTGTGTAAAAGTTGGTAGATCCTGGACTTACAAGATTTGCCCTACTTGTACATGTTGGTAGAGCCAGAGGGTCATACCTCTCAACCTGCAGACATTGAATATAGGAACAATGCCCTTGAAAAGAAGGCGCATCCCAGTCAAAATTCTGTACATCTAATTAGTATGTAATTGGAATACCAAACAGCTCATAACTTTTCCTGCTTCAAGTAGACATGTGGGTATTACTTAACAAAAAAAGTTTACAACCAGTGACAAAATGATAGAAAATATAAGCACATTATCAAATAGACAGTGTAATATCTGTAGACTTTAATGACCTGTAATAGACACAAGGTAATTTATTATTGCTTCTGATAAAGATAAAATGTGTATTTTCTTTTTTAAATTGTTAGTATCACTAGTATGTCTGTCATATATTGTGGGTTTCTGTGTACTAGATACTTCAAAAATCACATGTGATGAGGGGGATTTAGAAAATTGTGCAAAGGGGTTAATCAAGCCTGAAAATAGAGACATAATGAAAAAATAGGTACATCATGTGCGAGGGTAAACCAGGCCTGATAATAGGTACATTCTTCCAAAACTGATGGCAGTTATTGACAAGGCACACATGGGCACTGGTATAATAGACTTGTATTTCCTTTGATTTCTTTGAACTGTGATTTTTATAGATTGTGTAGTAACATAACAAAAGAAATTGGAAAACATAATGCTGGGTAATGTGGAACAGGGGAATGACACCTAATCAAGTGAATGTACATTCATAGGGAAGCCCACATGCCCACACACTGACACACACACACACACACACACACACACACACACACACACACACACACACACACACACACACACACACACACACACACAGAGTCAGAATTTCAGATCTGAGCACTAACTTTTTTTTTCAAATATATTCTTTAAAAATGTCATGTTTTCGCTAACAGGGAGAGAACTGATATATTTTTGCAGTCTCTTTTTGTGGACAAGTGCATATTAAAGTACTGAATTCAACATTAATAATATATTAACTCAAAGGGAAAATCTCATATATTGAAAGTTTCAGCAGGGTACACTGTAAATGTTTACGTAGGTCCAATAAAAGTAATCACATTACTTTTTTATTCCAGTATTTTTTTGCATTTGACCGGCAAGCATTTTTTTCTCTGTTTACTTTGCTTGCTGCCTCTAGAGGAAAGTATTTTGAGTGCCACCATGGTTGTCTCTGTGGCCATAGCACTGAGGGTAGTATTACTAATTTAGAAATGGACTTCCACCAACAGATCGATACAGTTAAGCTCACAACATCCATATTTTTTAGCCATGCTAAGATCTTGCTGTTGGTGGGAGATGACATCACTCTGGAGGTGGTGCCGATTTTCCTGCAATACAGGAGTCATGTGTTTAAAGTTTAACATATTCATTGCTACAGACTTAGCAAGTTGGGCTACAAAAAGCTTGAGTCTTGGGAATCTTTCTTTTTTTTTTTTTGTCCAATTCATTTGGTATCACTGTCGTTTCTAAGTGGTATTCCAATATACAGGAAGGCTCCATATATCCAGATTCCAAGGCATTTAGGGGAAGTATGACCATGACTGGAACAGCATTAATTGGTTCTGAATACCTCTAAAACAGAGCGAACTTTCTCCTCCACACCATAAAATTAGGTTTTAAAAGATTTACTTTGTATTGAAGATGAGCATGTTGCTGAAAATAGGTATCTTAGGTTAACATTGTATTTATTTGCCATTTTAAATTTTATTAATTATACTGAAAAAAAAACAGAATATACAGACTGCGGTGGTGGTGCTGCGGTAGCGTTGTCGCCTCACATAAAGACGTTGTCCTGTTCGATTCTCAGCTAGAGCGTCTTTTGTGTGGAGACATGCGTGAATGGGCGTACCTTCGTTGAAGGTTGTGCGTCAGGGCCGGCAACTCGGCACATAAAAATCTACTGCCAATCATTAGCAGACCGGAGTTCCACTGTGGCGACCCCTAACCGGGAAAAGCCGAAAGACAGCTGCATACTGAAAAAAAACAGAGTACTATTGCCAAGCTAAATAGATATCATAACCTATTGAAATGAGCTATACTAAAGTACCTGAGACTGTACTGTCTGAGCTCTACTGGATTATAACCGAGCCGTATCAATTATCTGGGTAGTGCGTTGGGCATTATTAATATCTGAGTTACGTTTTTAGGTCACAAGTCTGAAAATTCATTCCTGTGTTTTAACTACGCCACTTGTGAGTAAATAATAAGCAGCCTACACTCCTAGACATGATTACTGTAGTTAAATTTTGCCTTTTAATTTAATTCATTTTAATGCCTTTTCTGTTACATTTTGTACAACTTACAAATGTATATAGTTATCAAAAAAACAATAATTTGCTATGTTATTCAATCACTTAACTACATGTTACAATTTACGTTGGCACCGTAGGAAAAGGCCTGAACAATGGGTGCTGAGACAATTCATTTTTTATTTTTTTTAATTTTAAAATTGGTGATAACCTGATTTTCATACAAAAAGTTTCTATCCTTAGGAAACCTCTCGAGTATGTATTTCATTCATATGCTAACTGCACTAAGTACATAATTATCATCAGCTTTTCCATTAAAATTAATGGAAATTAAAATCTTGAAATGAGATGTCATTATAGTTATTAGTATATTATCTCCTTTCTCTTCCAGTCACATAGTAAAAGTTAAAGTGTCATATGTTAATAGGTTAATACCAAGCTATAGATCCTCTAGACAATTTGCAGCTTTGACACAGCATCCCAAATTGTAAGTACTCATTGTCATGAATAATTATTACATTGTTTTGACTACCCTCAGTGAGGGCTTGGGGGGGCAGATCATAGGTGGTGTATTTATGAATGCCAATTCATTCATCCAGGTTATGCTTAAAGATGACTAGGGAGCTACTTTTCTTTACATCTAATGGAAGTCCCTAACACAAAAGTAGGATTCTCGGGAAGAGATATCTTTCTAGCAGGTGCCATTTATGTGTTTGGTGGATGTTTGGATCTCTTGAGTGGGTGCTTAGGGTGTTATTTGTTTTGTGGATGTGCAGGAGATCACATAGGACTGGATCCTTCCAGGTTCTGTAGACTACACAGAGGCCTCTTCTCCAGAGTCAGTAGGAAACAAAAACACTGTTTCAAGATGGTCGGTCTAGTATAAGGAAGACATCTTCATGTTTTAGGGTAGAAATGCTGCAGTATCTCAAGATGGGTCATATGTTTAGATACGTACATACCACATGAGACATTGTCCTCTATTATGGGCCTGATGAGGGAGGAGTATAGAGAGAAATGATAACTTCCTATGATCTAGAAGATATACCCATGGTGATCAGTCTGGTGAGATAAAAAGGTTTCTTAATGCCTGTTGCTACATGGCAATCAAAGGGCAGTTCATTATCAATAAGAGTGCCCAGGTTCCTAATAATTAAGCCATTGTGGTAGGTGCATGGGTGCCTAGGTTTGCCAAAGGAAACAATGCTGCATTTTTTGGCTTATATTTTAAGGTCTTTGTTCCATGCATGGCTTGTTGGTATGTGCTAGGCCATCCTGGAAAATATGGAAGTCAGGCAGAGTTTATGACAGCTCAGAGTTCACAATCATCTTCAAACTTAAGTAAAAAACAATGCAGACATACCACCATAGACATGATAAAATCTGTGATTTAATAAAATTCTTAAATGACAAAACAAACTAAGGGAGCATAGGATAAGTGCTTTCAGTAAAACCTTCTTCAGATCCTCTATTCACTCCCATCAAGGCAAAACTTTTAAACAGTGTTCAACCAATCATGCTGTTCAGGGGTGGTTCCTCTTCTATGGCTAATGGAAACAGGTCCCTCTGTTGGTAGTCCTCCAAAATTACAAGCAGCAGGAATAAGTTCTGCTTATTCCCTCCTCCTGTTTCTACTTTTTATGTTTATGCTCCATTCTTTCAGAACGGGTTTTAGAGGTACCATTCCATTAAGGCCCGGTGGTTTATCTGTTCTCAATTCCATAATCCACTTGGCCTCTTCCACCTCTGTTCTGTTTCTCATGTCATCTCCCCTTGGGCTTTTGTTCAGCTTCATTAGAGCCATACATTTGAAACTGTGATTTTCTTCAGCCCTTTCTTTTACAAAATACCTGACACTAACATCATTTTACTCCCTACCATATATCTCTACTTCTTATCATTTCATTATTACTAGTCCTTCCCTTCAGTGTTTACACTCCCTTCTCCAGTAATCTTCAATCCTATTAACCTTTTGCTTCTGTCTCATTCCTATTTTTGTTAACTCAAGAACTATTACTCTATACAAATGTCACTACCTAACTATGTTTTCCTTTCATTATCATAATATGTTGTTTTTGAAATGTCTAGTGCTTCAAATGTAATGTCCAAATGCTATGTAATGTTTTTCTATATTTTTATTATGCTGTGTAACTGGAGCTTTTCTCCCCGGGCCTCCACTGAAAATGGATATGTATCCAGTTGGACTAACCCGGTAAACAAAAGTAAATAAATAAATAAATAAATAATATGCTGATACAGGGCATTTGTAGCTACTTGATTTCTTATGTCTGATAGATGGCGTAAAATCCGTTCTTTAAAAGCCCTATTTGTTTTACCTACATAGTAGGAAGAGCATGCCTCACAGATGGCTAAATATACAATGATCTTACTGGTACATGTGGTATAACCTTGAAAGGAATAATTCTTCTTGGTGAGTGGGTCTTCAAATATATTATGTGTCCATATAAAAGGACAGGCTTTGCAAAAAACACATTTCCACGTACCTTTACGTTTGCTCCATGTACTATATCTGCTAATGATAAGGCCATCATGTTGACACAATAAGCGCTTCAGATTCTTCTTGTTCTGAAATGCAAAGCTAGGTTTATCACCCACTATGTTTCGTAATTTATTATTCGAAGTTAGAAATGGCCAAAACTTCCTGATAGTATTACAAATGAATCCATTATCCATACTGTAAGTCAGTGTGCACCTCAAATTAGCTGAATGCCTATTATCTTGTGCTTGTCTGGTCTCTTCATGTCTCCTGTTAGAGTATAGGGGATACCCCTTCTGAGTTCTGAGTTGCATGGCTTCTTCTCTACTCATTCTGGTATCTTCTTCCTTATATCCTCTTTTCTTAAGGGTGTTCACAAGAGTTTCTTTTTCTTTTAAGAAGATGTTGTCCCTAGAACATAATTTGGAGATACGTGTGATCTGATTTCCCACTAAATTCTGAAAGATGTGCCTTGGGTGCATGCTGGTCTGATGTAGCAAATGGTTCCGCCATGTAGGTTTCCTGAAGATCATGATTTCTATCCCTTTACCCGGGGTCAGGCAGAGTTTCACATCAAGGAACTCTATCTCCCTTTCATAGAATTTTAATCAAATCTCAAAAAACTGGTTGTGTGAGAGAGAAATGCGACAAATTCCTATAGACTAGTGGCATCTCCTTTCCATAGGAGAAAGACATCGTCCACAAATCTTATGTAGAAAATGATCAGACCTTTCCACAATTTGTGTATGTCTAGATCCCATTCTTTCTCCCACTGTGCCAAGACTATATTCGAATAACTGTTGGCACATGGGGTGCCCATGCAACCCCCCATGTTTGCCAATAATGAGTATTGCCATATAGATGTTGTTCTCCAATACTAGTTCTAACAGAGTACAAAGGAGATTAAAATCCAAAACTTCACTGACAGCAAATCTCCTGATGGCTTCAATTCCATAATTATTCAGGATGACCATAAAAAGACTTTGCACATCCAGTGTGACTAATAATAATCCTTCTTCCTGGGTTCTCATTTCCATTTTCTCAAACAAGAGACCTATAGAGTGTGCTGTGTCCTTCAGAACCATGGTGGCCTTTAATAGGACCTTCTTTAATTCAGCTTCCAAGAACACTGATAGCGGCTCAGGCAGCCAGCCCCTTCCTGAAACAATGGGCCGCATAGGTGGATCCTCTAAGTTCTTATGTATTTTTGCCAGTCCACTAATGGTTGGTGTTACAGGATGGGCTATATCAAAATAGTCATAAAGCTCCTTCGTAATACTCCTAGTCATAAGGAGATCATATAGTGTGTCACGCACACCATTAATCAGTCTCATCAGATCAATCTTGTTCAATTTTTGATAAGTCCCTCTGTTACTTAATAAGTCTCTCATCTTGATGCTCTAGAACTCAGAATCCATTACCACTATCGCACGTCCTTTGTCTGCTGGTTTAATGACAATGTTTTTTCTCCCCATCAATTCCTTAAGTGCTTGGCATTCACTTTGGGTCAGGTTATGGAACTGATTACTCTTAGAAGGTGAATAAACATATCTACCATAGGATGGTGTAGCGGCACAAAAGTGCTTGGTTTTTTATAAAGATTAACTTGTTCCTTATTGTTGCCAAAAATGTGTTTGAGGGTGATATTCCTCCCAAAACATTTCATGTCTGTCACAGATTCATTTAGTGGTGATCTAATGGAAGGGATAAAGGAAAGACTCCGCTCTAAGACTGAAATCTGAGTCTCTGTTAGAGCACTCTTAGAGATGTTAAAGACCAAGGAATCAGTCCCATTTTCTTTAATTATAGCACTTTGCGCTTTTTCCTTTCCCTTCTGTCTGATCTCGGCATGCTTATGTTGCTGTTCTGTAATAAAAAATGGGGATTTTGTAAAATAGGTAAGTGCTGAACTCCTTCTTTGGGTCTAGTGGATACTGAAGTAGTTTCCATGTGAGAAATATCTTTCTTAGATGTGGATGCTTCAGTTGCCTTTTCTTTATTAGAATCATGTTCTTCCTGACTTAAAGTCAGGGAGTTAACATCCAGAGTTGTTCCCCTATGGGTCGTTGGTGTAACTGCAACCATGTCACAAGTATTTTCCTTAAAGTTAGCTTCTAAGTTGGGTGTTTCAAAATGTCCAGTTTCAGACATTGTTACCTGGATATTCTCAACTGCTCGGTTCACCTTGACTTTATTAGCTTTTTTATTAGTATCGAATGCAGTTTCCCTTCTATTAGTCTTCTGTTCTTTTGGCCAATTAAAGAGATTGCAGTTCTTGTAATCATTAAAGTCTCTAGTTAGCTTGCGGTTTTAATACTTTTTAATTTGTTGTCATAGGCATCTAGTCTGCTTTGCACATTCTGTAATTTAGAAAAGCAAGACTCAGATAAATTCATACGCTTGAGTTCTTCCTGTTTCAACTTAATTAGCTCCACTACTTCATCTTCCTGTGGTTTGAAGAACTCTATTAAAAGCTTCATGTATTTGAAGCTCGTTTCTATATTTATTGCCTGCCACTTAGCCAAAAGTGAAGGAAAAGTGTTACCATAGCTCAGCATGCATCTAATGCGTAGGCCCTAAGTTATTACTTGATGGTGTAGGCAAGCTTCCATATGGAAGCATTGCCATTGAAGATGTTTTAATCTGTATGCTGCATTCTCAACTGTCCAGTAAACAGCATCAAAGTGTTCATTTATAGGCATATTTCAAGGTTGGAAACTGCCTATAGCATTTAAGTCAATTCCCAAGAGTGGATTTGTTAAACCTGTTACAGGGTTTGTTACTGTTTTTGAAGCCATTATTTTCATAAGGAACACTTGCCTGTTTCTAAAACTGCAGTGAACAGCAATGGTGCTATGTGCAGTGTGTAAATCAACTCAGCACAAATGAAACAGCAAAATAATTACACACTGCTGAGGGTAGTCTTACCAAAAAAGAACCAAAGTAAAAAACAATGCAGATGTACCACCATAGACACGATAAAATCTGTGATTTAATAAAACTCTTAAAAGACAAAACAAATGAAGAGAGTGTAGGATAAGCGCGTTCGGTAAAACCTTCTTCAGATCCTGTATTCACTCCCATCAAGGCAAAACTTTTAAACAGTGTTCAACCAATCATGCTGTTCAGGGGTAGTTCCTCTTCCATGGCTAATGGAGACAGGTCCCTCTGGTGGTAGTCCTACAAAATTACAAGTAGCAGGAATAAGTTCTGCTTATTCCCTCTTCCTGTTTCTACTTTTTATGTTTATGCTCCATCCTCATGTCACCTCATGGCTCTAATGAAGCTGAACAAAAGCCCGAGGGGAGGTGACATGAGAAAGAGAACAGAGGTGGAAGAGACCAAGTAGATTATGGAAATGAGAGCAGATAAATCACTGAGCCTTAATGGAATGGTACCTCTAAAACCCATTCTGAAAGAACGGAGCATAAACATAAAAAGTAGAAACAGAAAGAGGGAATAAGCAGAACTTATTCCTGCTACTTGTAATTTTGGAGGGCTACCACCAGAGGGACCTGTCTCCATTAGCCATAGAAAAGGAACCACCCCTGAACAGCATGATTGGTTGAACACTGTTTAAAAGTTTTGCCTTGATGGGAGTGAATAGAGGATCTGTAGAAGGTTTTATCCAAATAGCTAATCCTACACTCTCTTTGTTTGCTTTGTCTTTTGAGTTTTATTAAATCACAGATTTTATCTTGTCTATGGTGGTACATCTGGATTGTTTTTTACTTTGGTTCTTTTTTGGCAAGACTACTCTCAGCAGTGTGTACTTATTATTTTTTGTCATCTTCAAACTTGGTCAGCTACATGCCCTTGATATTTGCATTGACATCAGAGAAGTGAATACCCAAAGAGAAGTGGTTCTAGGACCGATCTCTGGAAGAGATGTCTTGCAACTACTCATTTTGGTAAGAGCATGCCTTCAATACTAATAGATTCTTTCAGTAATCTAGCTTGCTATCCAGTGAGTAACACATGGTTTTCATTTATCTTGGCTAGCTTATTGAGTTATTGATAATGCCAAAATGTGGGACTGCATCAAAGGCCTTGGTCAGGTCCCAGTAGGCAGTGTTTGAGCCAATTTGCCAGTGTCTAATGCATCAGTGACTTGTTCAAAGAACTCCACCCAGCAGTGGCCTTAGGACAACTGGTGCCCTAGACAAAAGGGCTCCATGGCGCCCCCCACACCACCTGGTGCCCCCATCCTGGTCTACCTACACCAAATAAACACTGAAAAAGCACCCCTGCTATAGTGGCGCCCTAGGCGGCTGCCTATTTGCCCTATGCCTAAGGCCTGCTATGACTCCACCAGATTCAGGAGGCAGGATCTGCCTTTAATCAACCCAAACTGAAATGGGTCCAGGACTTATAGATTGCCTATGTCCTTGTTAATATGATCCATACTGATGCATTCCATTGCTTTACAGGTAATTCTGGGGATGCTTATAGGTCTAACATTTCCAGAGTTAGTAGTGTGTCTCCCGTTATGGAGTAGTATGGCTACAGAAGTTTTTCACACCACTGGTATGAATCCAGTGGAGAAGATGAAATTAATCAAGCTTAGTACTATGTCTATAAGACAGTGTCTGGTGCTCTCAAGAGACAAGTATATCTTGTTGTGATGTATTAGCTCCATGCTTTACTGTCATTACTTCCAAAGTTTCAGACAAAGCTGAAGAAGGTTTTATGGTTGTCCTCAGTGTAGGTGTCCATTTTCAAGTCATACTTGTTTTTGGAGGATTCAGTTTTATTTCTGAGTTCCTTGTTGATCTTTCTCAGTTCTCCTGTAGTTGAGTAGATATTAAGATTGCTCTTATGAGCGATGGGTTTCTTCCTGTTATTGTACAGATTGCTTATACTATGGTTCCACCAAAGGGGTTAGGTTTATGGCATTGTATATATGTCTTACTGGAAATGACACCTCAATGCATGCTTTGATATGGGCTTGCAAATTATGCACAAATGTAGCAGTGTGTGAGATGGGGTTAGCAAGATGGGGTGGCTGCCTATATTTCATCAGGTTATCGGTTAGCTGGAGTATGTTTGTTTTAGAGTAGTCTCTAAAGACAGAAGGGTTTGTGGTAAATCAGGCTTTACCATCATAGTTAGTGTTATTGAACAGTTGTCAGATTTGATCAATGATGTGGTATGACTAAGACGAACAGAAGACCTCTACACCCCTGGAAGGGTGTTAATTAACATACACCCTGGAAGGCATTATTGCACTTTGAGAATGGGTTCTCTCTAAAATTGTTGTGTTGTACTTATTTATTTTTTAAGTGCTATATTATTTTTATGTATTTTTGATGTAAAATAGTTCCTCCACCTAATGTTTCAAACTTGCTGTGGTATATGTTAATGGTGTTGGAAGAAGCATTTTATATCCAAAATATAACACTTAAAAAATATCCAGGCATTTACTTTATTTTTTTGTCCCTTACTCCTAAAACATTTGGTTTGTTGCCAGTCATTGAAAATTGAAGTTACTAAGTGATGGCATACATTTGAGTTTCAGGCTATTATTTTCTTCAGAAACTTCATACTAACACAAATCCTTTTATTTAGACAAGTTTGTAATTTTATAAGAGCAGCAATTAAAATCTGTTCCTATTTTTAAGCCTTTGTTCCCTCTTTATTTTAGGGTGTATCCAGATTTCTTCAGCTGAAAGGTCCAGAGGTATGCAAATCTCTTTACTGTCTCTTTCACTCACTCTCTCATGCACACCTCTGTTTCAGAAAATGTATGCTAACACGAATCTTAATAATCAAATAAAATGTGTTCCTATTTTGAGCCTTTGTTCCCCATTTATTTTAGGTTTATGAAGATATTTTGAGGTAAGAGTCAACAGAGCATACCTTTCAATGGTTCAGATTTTTGCAAAATGTCCAGATTTTTGGCTTGTACCTTTGGTCCCATCCTCATAAAATGTGTAGTTTTCTGGCAAATGACTGAGGATTGAAGTCATTAAATAATGATAGACATCTGAGTTTCATATCATATCACTGAAGTAATACGTGCTAATAGAAACCCAGTTGTTTTAGCAACTTTCTAAGTTTATAAGAGCAATATTTAAAACCTGTCCTTATTTTTTATCGTTTGTCCCCTATTATTTGTGGCTCTGTCCAGATTTCTTATGCAGAGAGGATGAACTTGAGAGGTATAGTGGAGAGGTATGCAAACCTCTTAACTGATGCTGCTGCTGCCAAGCATCGCTATCAATCTTCTCTCTATCTCTCTCTGTCTCTCACAGACACACAAACACACACACACACACACTCACACATGCACACACGCACACACGCACGTGCATACGCATGTACACACACACACACACGCACGCATGCACGCATGCACACACACACACACACACACACACACACACACACACACACACACACACACACACACACACACACACACACACACAATCTCTTCGGCTTTTTTGCATGCATTCACTCACACACGCAGACAGAAACATGCACACATACATACACAAGCATTTATTTTTTGGTTTCATTTATTTGGGTCTACATCACATCATCAAGCTTTTAATAGTTCAAATCATTAAACATTGAACACAAGTAATCGAACTATTAAAAGTCCAAATTGATGTTAAATGCATTTTTAACCAAAAAAAGAAAAGTAAACGGTGTAATCGGGGGGGGGGGGGTTGGCAAGCCACCCTGCACCCCCCACACCCCCCGCTACTGAAATATACCAACTCGAAATTGCGCTACAGTGTAGGAAATGGAAATCTTCTGTTTCCGCACTGTATTGCACTGAAGTGCAATCTTGGAGTTTGTATATTTAAGTAGTGAGGGTGTGTGCGGTGCAGCCCACCATGTGGGGGGTGCAGGTGGGCTTGCCCCCCTGCTTACACCCTTTGGTTTTTGTTTTCTTTTTCATTTTAAAATGCTTTTAACATCAATTCGGACTTTTAATAGTTCGATCACTTGTGTTCGATGTTTAGTGATTCTAACTATTAAACGTTCGATGATGTGATATAGACCCCATTTATTTTTATTTTACATTCGCTAAACAGCAAAAAATGCTGCTTAGTGAGTCTAAAATAACTGCTCAATCGATCTCACTGTTCACTCTCTGATACACACGTACATAACCTCTTCTACTTCCACATACATTCTGCTTTCATGCACGTATTCACTCACACGCAGACAGAAACATAAACACACTCATATACATACAGACAGACACACACACACACACACACACACACACGCACACTTTTTTCTGAACAGTTGGGTGCCTAACATAAAAAAGTTTTTTATTCTTTCTGTGTGGCCCAGCACCAAATGATCCATGGCCGAGTATTGGTCTGTTGCCCAGTGGTTGGGGACTGCTGCATGAACGCATCCATTTCTCTCACTAGGTGGTTATGTACTAAATCAGTTCTTAACGCAGAAATCAAAGCATAAAAATAAACTATTTCTGAGTTAGAAGCAGCTGTGCTACCCTGATTCATGGGTGATGCAGTAGTGAAGCGGTTAGCATTGTCGCTCCATGGCAAGTAGTTTTCTGGTTCAATTCTTGGCTGGGGTGCCTTCTGTGCAGTGTCTGCATGTCCTCCCTGCATTCACATGGGTTTCCTCTGGGTGCTCCTGCTTCCTCCCACATTTCAAAGACATGCTTCTGGAGTGTTTCTTCTTGGGCCTCCAGTGAAAATGGGCTCTGTCCCAGTCAGACTTTCCTGGTAACCAAATATTGCTATTTTTTAATTTTAATTTTAGTTTCATAACCATTCCTCTTGGAATCAGAGCTTGCTGGCATATGTAACCAGTGTAAGGCTTTTGTAAGTGATCAGCTAGAACCGACTGTTATGTGTGTACATCTGTTATGTTGCTTTGTACACTTAATGCTTTCTTCTCATTGTGTTGGCTTTTGCATGTTTGAGCTGATATATGGAGTCACCTTGATGTCTGTATCAGGGATTTCTGCTGCCTTCCACCAAAAAACACATTCATCCACTATAAGTTTTAGCTTTATGCTCATTTATGCTGAATCAAGTGTTTTAGCTTCAGTGCTCAGCAGTGAGCTATTGTTCAGAGATGTCCTCACCATCAAAGGCATGGATTCTGTAAAGGGATCATGAGTTGTATTATTTGACATCTACAGCTGCATGGGAAAGAGAAAAATCCTGTGTGGTTGTGTCACCCTGCAGCAGTATATACAGAGGAAAGCAACTGTTTGTCATAAGCAGTGCAGTTTACTTGCTAAATGCAAATTATTCAACTTATAAAAGCAGTATGGCTTAAGAAAATGTGCTTCTGACAGCAATTAAAAATAATTCATTAAACATTTTATCAAGTAAAATCTGCGATGTCTTATCACATTCATCTTTTTCTTTTGATTGATGTAAAAAAAGAAGTTATGTACTCACCATAACATTCCATGTTTGTTGTCCATCTTGCCATTCATTCTTACTTGGATGGGTTCGGAGCTGACTCGGCTAAATACATAGCTGGAAGTCTCAAACGTGGCTCGTGGCAAGGTAAGTATCCCATGATGCAGTGGTGCAACTCTCCAGATCTTGTTTGCTGCTAACATTACTAATGAGTAATATATAGGTATGACCCCATGTCAAGGAGAAACAGAGTCAAAGGAGCTCAAGAATAAGATGAAAGATTACCACCAGGTCCTCTAGGAATCCTTCGACGGGGGAAGGAGGGAGGGGTTGTAAGAATGAATGGTGAGATGGACAACAAACATGGAATGTTATGGTGAGTACATAACGTCTTTGTTATGTTGTCCTATCTCACCTTCATTCTTACTTGGATGGGACAACATCCCTAGCACCTTTTTCCTGGGTGGCTCACGGGAGTACACCTTTGAGAACTGTGGAACCAAAGGAGACCCTGCCCTTGGAGGCCAAGTCCACTTTATAATGAGGGATAAATGTATGAGGATTGGCCCACATAGCTGCAGCACAAATACTGTCCATAGACATTCTGGCCTGAAAAGAAGAGGATGTAGCTAATGCTTTGGTTGAGTGACCTCTAATTCTGAATGGTTACTTTCTATTATTGGAGGTGTAGCTAAAGGTGATACAATTTGAAAGCCAATTTGAAAGGATGACTTTAGATACTGGCATACCCTTTTTTGCCTCAGAGAAAGAGATGAATAATTGATCAGATTTCCTGAAATCTTTAGTTCTATGCAAATAGAATCTGAGCTGTCTATGCACGTCCAGTTGGTGGAGTTTATACTCTGCCTTGTTGCTATGATTGGGGAAAAATACCAGGAGCTGAATAGACTGATTGATATTGGATTGAGAGCAAACCTCAGGTATAAAGGATGGATTAGTTCATAGTGATATCGTATCCTTGTGAAAGATCAGATATGGAGGTCTGATTGATAGTGCTTGCAACTCTGAAACTCTTCTGGCACATGTTACAGCTACTAGAAAGATGGTCTTCCAGGAAAGAAATTTGAGGTCACAAGATGAAGAAGGCTCAAACATTGGCAATGTTAGCTGAGATAGGACAACATTTAAATCCCAAGGAGAAAGTGGTTCTTTAAAAGGAGGTCTCAATAAGGAAGTGCCTTTTAAAAATGCTTTACACAACCTTTGTGACATTAAGTTAGCAGGATGGTCACTAATGTGGAAATTCGAAATTGCAGCCATCTGATCTCTAATAGTTGCTGCAGCTGAGCCTTGCTGGAAGAGTTCTGCAAGAAATTCTAAAATGGACTGAATTGGCACAGAAAAAGGGTCAGTGTTTCTAGTTTGCACCCAGTGAGAAAATCTTTTCCACTTGTTAGAATATAGTTATATAGTAGAAACTTTATGAGAGGACATCAATATGTGTTTGACTGCTGAAGTGAAGTTTTGAAGCCTGACTAAATTGGGAAGTGGAGCAGCCATGCTGTCAAGTTGAGGGTGTGGAGAGAATGATGAAGTGCTCCTGACATGTGTCAGAAGGTCTGGAACTGGGTGCAGAACTCACGGCTTCTCCTGTAGATGAGTGCAGTGGAAGGGGAGCCAAATCTGCTGAGGCCAATATGGGGCAATGAGAATCAGCCTGCTTCCCAAGGATTTTGCTTTTTGGATGACTTTGGGTATGAGGGGAAACAGGGGAAAGGCATAAAGAAGTCCCAAGGGCCAATCATGTACAAGTGTGTCTCTCAGTGTCTCCCCCAGAGGGGAAATTAGGGCAAAGTAGCTGCCACACTTGGCATTCATGGGAGTGGCAAAAAGATCGTAGCATGGCTGGCCCCATTTCCGGAAAAACTCTTCCGTTATGTTCTAGTGCAGAGACCACTCATAAGGCATTAATATTGCCCTGCTGAGCTTGTCTGCTATCATATTCAATTTCCCCAGGATGTTGCCTGCTACTAGAAAGATTTGGGAAGAAATTGGACATTGCCAAACTCTCAGAGCCTCTCAACAAATTGGGTATGATCTGGTTCCTCCTTGTTTGTTTATGTACCAAACCGCCGACATATTGTCTGACTGTATTGCAATCGTCCCTAGTGGAAGAGAGTCGTGGAGTGCTTGCAATGCCAGAAGCACTGCCACATTGATTGGGTGGAACATCTGGGATTGTTCTGATCTGTGGGACAGGATAGCAAAAAGGAATGGAATATCCTCTGGATATTATGCTTTGTACCCACTTGTATTTTGTGATACTTTGCCAGGCTTCTGGGTACAAAGATAAACTTTCCTCAACTGCCTCCGAGTAGAGCAGGCAGGCCTCCTTTCAGGAGCTCTGATAGGGAAGTCCACAAAAGGAATCACGGTCACCCTGGTTTTGCAGACCCCCTCCTGCCTCTAGGATGACATCTACCATTGTTGCCTCCCTCTCTGCCCCTGGGGAAGGATTCACCTCGTGCATCTTGGAAAGTTCCCTGGGATCTTTTGAGCCACATTTTTCCACTCTTCTGACCTTTAGGGTAAGGTCTTGAAGGTACTGAAAAATATACTCCAACGGCAGAGAGAGTTTTCCCTTTCTGCTCGCATCTGGTGAGTGTGTCTTTCACTTTGGGTCCAAAACGTGAGGAACCATCAAAAGGGACATTAGTAAAGGTAGACTTAAAAGGTTCCACAAAATTACACAAGCACATCCAGTAGTGTCTCCTCAAGGAAACTCCTGAACCCGCTGCCCTACTCGCTCCATCCACTGCATAAGATATCAGTCTCATGGAGGAATTGATGATAGAATTTAAGGTGGACAGCTGGGAGGAGACTTTCTCAGTCAACCCTGCAGTCAATGAACCTTGTAGAGTATCTCCTAGCTCTTTCAGGAGATCTCTTTGTAGCCTTGTAAAGTGTGTGAGGTAGTTCAGCAATCGGAGTTTAGAAGCCGCTGATGAAAAGACACGCTTCCCGTATCTGTCCATCATTTGTGAATCTTTGGAGGATGAACAGATGAGGATGTCTTAGAAAGTTCCTTCTTGGTGGCTGCCACCCCCACCATAGCTTCTACAGACACACCTTTTGTAAGAAAATCTTTTCCAGTGGGGGCTGAAAAAAACTTGTTTGGCCTCCAAGGGACTGGTTCCATAATGTCAGGTGACTCCCATGCCTTTTGACTGACCAAGTCCATTAGCTCATCAAAAGGCAGAGACACCCAGGAGGCTGAAGGTTGAAATCCAAAGGCCTTCAGGTATACCGACTCCTCATTAGAAGGAGTGGTGGGGTTCCAGTCGCCTCTCTGCTTTAGGATCTCAAGGATAGCTGCAAATGAGATATCTTCAGAGGACAACCGTAGGGACTCTTCTGACTCCTTGAGGTCAGTGTCTGAGGTGATGGCCTCATCAGGGGAGTCTATATGCTTCCTCTTGCATGTCCTCTTTTGATGTGGCTCCTCAGAAGGGTATTCTGGGGAGGCCTTGGAAGAGAGGGGTTTGCTCAATGGGGGTTCCTGAGGCTCTGAATCTCTGCTGTCCTGTGGATGAGGTGGTGCCGAGACAGTAGCCAGTGCCTTGGGGGGACAAATGCCAGTATCCCTGTCTAAAGCTGTAGAGGGGTACAGCACACTCCTCATCAGCTCAAATGCAGAACCCACTGCTTCTGAGGATATATCCAGCTCTGAGGAGACAGAGGACACCCCTGGCCCCAGAGAGACTGGCTCCGAGGCTGATGTAGGGCTCACCCAAGCCGACGCACCAAGGGGTAGGCTCGGAACCAAAGAAGTTCAGATCCAAGCACACCCCCTCAGGGCCGACTGGAGATCCTCAGCTCCCAGACACCATGGATTGCACCAAGAGTGTCGGAGCAGGTATCAGTTCTGTAATCTCCTAAGGGGGTCCTGGAACCAACTGGTCTACAGCAAGTGGTACTAAGCGCTCCAGCTCCAAAGATCCAGCTTGGCTCGAAGGAGGAACAACAGTGGATGTAACAGTCTTAGAAGGCTCTGAAACCTGTTGGGTCTGAGCCCAGAACAATTTAGCTAGCGCTGGCGACTTCAAGAGTCTGTGCACTACCTGCTCCACATCATCATCAGATAGGCTCCTAGTGGACCTGGAGGATAGAGATGGTGAACAAGATCTCTCCCAATTGGGAGATCTCAAGGTAGGGGTGACCGGAGAAATATCAATGGACTGGCTCCAAGACACGGTATCTTTCGGCTCCAAAAACCTTGGGGCTGAACAACCAGGTTTGTCAATAATAATTACCTCAATTGGTTCTAAAGCCTGTGGAGTCGACAAGGTAGATGGTTTTGAAATGTTAGACAATTTTTCAGGGGGCTCAGACTGAGCCGGAGAGACAGGAGATGGCCTTTTAGTTGGTTTGTCCCTCTTAGAAGAAGAAGAAGCACTCTGTACAGCTTCCTCAAATGTTAGTTTCAAGAGCCCCTTGACAAATCAATTTGTTTTTCCTCTCCTGCAACACACGTGCAATAAAGGAGTGGCAGAAACTGCAATTTTCCTAGAGATGGATAGATCCTAAGCAATAGACACAAATTAAATGTTTAAGCAATAACCCACACCTGGGTGTGGGTAATGCTGGATTTACCCATGGTTGGCGTGGTTAGGTCACGAGGGCAAAGCCCGAGTGGCCAAACAAATACAACCGTAGGTAAATCCAGCATTACCCACACCCAGAAGTGGGTTATTGCTATTATACAATGACATTATTTAAGAAAAAAATACTTTGTTTTCTTAAATAATGGCATTGTATAATGCCTCCTTGCTGCCTTCCACAGCTGTTTGGTATTCTGCGGCAGTTCTGATGTACTGCACATGCGTACGCTTATGCAGTACATCAGAGCTGTGGGTGGAAGCAACGGAGAAAGTAAGATCTCCTTTGCTTTTTAGAAAGTGTCTCGCTATGTTAAACTCCTTTAACATAGCGAGACAGCTTTAAAAAAAGCAACGGAGAAAGTTCCGTTGCTTTTTTTAAAGCTGTCTCGCTATGTTAAACTCCTTTAACATAGCGAGACACTTTCTAAAAAGTAACGGAGATCTTGCTTTCTCCGTTGCTTTAGAAAGTGTCTCGCTATGTTAAAGGAGTTTAACATAGCGAGACAGCTTTAAAAAAAGCAACGGAGATCTTCCTTTCTCCGTTGCTTTTTTTAAAGCTGTCTCACTATGTTAAACTCCTTTAACATAGCGAGGCACTTTCTAAAATGCAACAGAGAGCTTCCTTTCTCCATTGCTGTAAGAAAAAAAAAAGACTTATACTAATGGAAAAAGTCCAGGAGACCTTACCTTTTTCCATTAGTTTAAGTCTGATTTACAACATGCACGCTGACCAATCAGCGTGCACGTTTTGGAATATTAATGGGGGGTCGTTGTATATTGGTCTGTAATACACATTTTCTGGGTACATTTTTTACATTTTTTAAAGTCCGAAGGCTTATGTTCTTTCTCCCTAGTTTGTTTAGATATGTTTGAAAGAAAAGGGTCCTATAAGATTTACCAACAGCAAATAAACCCACACCACTTCTAGATATATAAAAACACACTAATTTAACAAAGACAGCACATCTAAGAAATATAATTAGAACTAGCTTTGCTTTGACTAAAAAAGGGCACTAGGACCTCTAATTTAAATGGACCTAGACAGGTATAGTAGGAGATAGAATACACTAGCACTAACACTACCAGCCCTCTAACTAAAACGGGCAATTAGCTCTCTAATTTAAACGAGCTAATGAAATAACCAGCTAACTAAGAGAATAGAAAAAACAACACACAACACTACAGATATTTTAATAAAGCACAATTACAGTAAATAACTACGGGATACAAGTACAGGCCTGCGAAAAAACGACGGCCAAGCAAAAGCACACAACAGCGGAAATAGGAGATAAACTAAGCTACACACTAAAGTTAAAGTTTCACAGCACACAGTAAACTGAACAATGTATAAATCCTAACTAGTTTAAGCTAATAAAATGTAAAAGACAAAAAACTTAGCCAGGGCCAAGAAGAGCACATCCAACCTCATAAAGCGGCAAACGAGATCTGGAGAGTTGCACTACTGCATCATGGGATACATACCTTGCCATGAGCCAAGTTTCAGACTTCCAGCTATGTATTTGGCTGAGTCAGAGGCGAGGATTGGCTCCAAACCCATCCAAGTAAGAAAGAAGGTGAGATAGGACAACATAATATCAACATTTTTGACTGAAACGAATGTAACATGTTAAATTAAGAGCACAATGCTGTATGCTGCTTCCATGCAATCATTTTAAAATATTATATACTGCTTCCACATGATCATAAACTGCTCAGC
This sequence comes from Protopterus annectens, assembly GCF_019279795.1. Taxonomy (NCBI): domain Eukaryota; kingdom Metazoa; phylum Chordata; order Ceratodontiformes; family Protopteridae; genus Protopterus; species Protopterus annectens. The sequence continues at coordinate 421,822,498 of NC_056730.1, read as the reverse complement.
TGAGATAAATCACTTTCTGTTTGATGTCATGTCTTGCAGGCTTGCGAAAGTAATACAATTGACTTTTTGAATCCATGACTATCTCAGTGCATGACAATAAACTGTCTTAGACTTCTAGGCTGACTCACGATGATGATGATTCACATATTACCTTTTGAAATAATTCAATGCAGTCCAGAGCAGAAAAAAATACCTTGGAGTTTTCTAGATGGGAGTTGAAAGTAAACTTTGCCTTTCTTTCTGTGAGATTTAAAGGGATTAACCATTTGTGAACTATGTGAGGAAATTGAATCTATTTTTTATTTAAGTGAAGGAAAACCAGTTTTATTTTCCTTGGGAGAACTAACCATTTCCAGCACAACAGACTGCTGTGCGAATATATCTCATTTTTGGTTTATATACTTAATACTGTTTCTTTTTTTCTATTCCTGTCTTATTGCAGAGCTGTTTTAATTTATTTTTTTTTCTTTGTGTTTTAAATGTTTTTGCTTAAATCATTTAGCAAACACTGTATTTGGACCTATGAGACCTAATGCCTTTACTGCTTGTGAAGTCAGTGATGAGATGGGTATGTTTGAAATTTTTGGTAAAAGGCAAATTCCCAGATTTCATGAGAGAACTGTCAGGTCTGGGTGCTATGTAGGTATACCCAAATTTCTTTTGTATACTAATTATACATATTAAGCTTACTTGTTATATATGTTTCCTTGTTTTTAATCTTGTCTTACTTTAATTTTAAACAGTTTCTTGAGTCTGAAATATTCTGGATTACAACAGAAAGCATTTTTTGGTTTATTGCTTCTCTGTTGTAACAGGAGCTAGAGTTTCTTTTTCTTTTTTAAGAAGGAAAAAAGCAGTTCAGTTTTTCTTTAAAAAAACTGCAAGAACAGACTATGAGAGTTATCTGACTTTTTATTTCTAAACATATAATCATTGTTGCATTTCTTGTGCATCATTGCAGTTATATTTTAGCTTAAAGATTTTTTATTGGAACTTAAAAATAATAAGTTATGGCAGAGAGCAGACTTTTGTTTCTGTATTTGAGAGCTAAGGAGGTTAACTGTCTATAAATTATGTGATAACCAACATTCATCCCCTATATAAACATCTAAAACATAAAACTTTTAGAACACATTTGGGTGGCACAACTAGGCTGATAAAGGCCCCAGTAGTTAGTATGAGTTATTGGAAAGAAGTCTTTTTATAAGCTGAGGAACATCCCTTAAGAAGGAAAAAAAGCAGTTCAGGTATACCCCTCATTGGTGAGATCAGACCATAAATTAATCTCACTGGAAATCCACATCCCGCCCCCACCCCCAGCACAAAAGACCACAGTGAAGAATTTCTCAAAAGCTGACTTCATACTTCTTAAGACCGAAGTGGTATCCTTCAAGGCCCCTGGGCCAGTGGAAACCACAGCCCACACCGCTGAATCCTTTATAAACACTTTCTACGGACAACTTCAAGAATGCATGGATCATGCAATCCAAATAAAACCAAGACCCATTCCCCCAAAGGCAGGCATCCTGTCTGGTGGACCCCAGCCATTAACAAGCTTTACAACAGGAGGAGGAAGCTACTACATGACAGAGCAAAATCCCCAAAAGGGAAGGCATCTCTAATCAGTACTAGCAAAAAACTAAGATCACTCATAAAATCATCCAAGGCCAACTTTGAGAGAAAAATCGCAAAAGACACTAAAGACGATCACAAGGCCTTCTTTAGTTATGTTAGAAACCTGGGTGGAAACTCCCAGATATGCTCAGAGTTAGTCCAAAATGACAAAAAATACACTGAACCCACAGACATTGCCAACATACTGGCAGACAGGTTCAGTGCAAATTTCTCCCCCCCCAAAAGGAGAAATATCTATCCCCACAGAGTGTAGCCTCCCTGACATCGCAGATGCCCAGGTGAGAGCCGCCCTCTCCAAAGCTAAAAACACAGCATCAATGGGACCAGATAGTGTCCCAGGTTGCGTACTACATGAACTCCAAGAGGAACTAAACCCGCACATAAGGCTGCTGTTTAATCTTAGCCTTACTACAGGATACATACCCAAAGAATGGTGTACAGCAACAGTGGCCCCACTCCACAAAGGAGGTGCTTCTACGGACCCTGGAAATTACCACCCCATAAGCTTGACGAGCCTGGTCTGCAAAGCTATGGAGAGGATCATTATGGAACTCATAAACAAAGACAGACACTGGATCCTACCCAATTCGTCTTTGTCAAGGGCAGATCCTGCCTTCTGAACCTGGTCGACTTTTTTGAAACAGTCACTAAGGCCATTGATGAGGGTAAGGCAGTTCACACAGCCTACCTTGATCTTGCAAAAGCCTTCGACACAATACCCCACTCGGGCATCATAGATAAGCTCACCAGCTTAAATGTAAACCCATATGTCATAAGATGGGTTGCAAACTGGCTCAAGGACAGAACCCACAAGGTCAGAATTGCTGGAGCCATGTCAGACTCTAAGCCAGTCACAAGCGGTGTCCCACAGGGCTCGGTCCTGGGACCCCTTTTGTTCTGCATTTATTTTTCCGAGGTACAAGCAAACATAGGAGGATTGTGGCTGACAAAGTTCGCAGATGACTGCAAACTGGGCGCCATAATTGATACTCCAGCGGACACAAGCATCCTTCAGAAAGGCCGCATAGAAATAGATAACTGGTGCAAGAGCCATGGCCTTAAACTGAATGCCAAAAAATGTATAGTCATACCCTTTGGGAAAAACAAAGTACCCACAAATTACCACATAGGTGGAAATCCATTAAGTACGGAAGAAGTAATCAGGGACCTAGGGACCCAAGTTGATAGTAACCTCTCATTTGACACTCACATTGCCAAGGTGGCTAGGAAGACCTTCTATATTACCCACCTTATCATGAAAGGATTCACATCTAGATCAGGAGAGGTCATTGTGCCCCTATACTCTTCCCTTATCAGGCCCATAATTGAGTACAATGCCCCATTTGGGATGTACCTTACCCGACACCTGCAGCAGCTAGAAAGACCCCAAAAGTACCTCACCAAGAGGATCAAGGGTCTCAAACATATGTCATATGCTGCCCGGCTGAAGAAACTCCAGCTCTATTCAGTCGCATACCACCTACTAAGAGGCGATCTATGCCTGACGTACAAGGCCATGTCCAATCTGGAATTAATGGACATGCCCCACCTCAGAAAATCCAAATCCACCAGAGCCACGAGAGCGAGAGATTTGAACCTCAACACAGAAATAAATAGGACGTGCTGGAGGGACAGATTCATAACCCAGAGGCTCCCTACACTCTGGAACAGAATCCTAGTCCTTGTTAGGCAGAGCCCCTCACTGACTTCTCCTCAAGAGAAATCTTGACGAGTGGATGGGAGATCGTAGGTTTACCCTGGGGGTCATCTCTGTGTCACTACTAGACAAAGGCACAGTAAACTAAACCCTAAATGGGCATAGTATTCTCATTCCAAGGGGTGGCGAAAGCCACACACACTCTGGCTAGGCTTCTAAATGCCCTAGGGCAGATAGCCTAGTATGAACCTATGAACCTATGAACCTTGAAGGTTTGCAATAGAGATATGCCATAACGGACTGTACATTCCACACACTTTTAGTCATCTTTTATTCAAGTGGTATTTTAATTTAAACAATTTTCTTGGGGACTTCAAAGTTCTGCATTATGGCAGAAAGCAAACCTTGTATTTCTTTCTGTGAGGTCTGAGTGGATTAGATTGTTGTAAGAGATGGAAACTAGTCTTCTTAATTTGTGCAGATAAAATCCAGTGTTTTCTTTAGAGACTTGTAAAGAACAGAGTGCTATATAAGTATATCTGATTTTTGCTACCTTGGCCTCACCGTCTCTACTGAGCTCATAAGTCCGGTGGCTCTTGATTTGACTGCTCCTTAAGCAAATTTAACTTCAAATGCCCATTCCCCATCATATTTGCCCATACTAGTAATCCCTAGTGATCATACTATGAAGAGTTTACTTTAAAGTAATTAAACTTCAGTTACCCATCATTCATATTGCCCCACCAACTAGGTTGTGCACTCCAAAACCCACAGATTTAAACATATTTTTCTGTTGTATTTTTTGAAGATTTACTTACCGCCAGTAAACTTGTAGTCAGAGAAGTCATAAGCTGTTGAGATCACCAGATAAAGGAGAGTGGACTACCAGACACTGGGAACACATGTCAATAAAAGTGATTGCTCATCTTCTGGCATTATACTTTTGATGTGGAATCATGGACCCTCACATATAATAGATGCTGTGACTCTTAGCTTATTTAGGCACAGTTTCATCAATTTTCTTACATGAAGAGCTATGTTTTGCTGGAAGGAGGGGCTACCTCATCACATGTCCAGCTTCTTCATCCTCTTTTACCCACTCACATCCTCAAGTTAGTGTTGCTTATTTAAATATTGCATAAGGTACATACTACGTGGTTTCCATTTTTCTTCAAATCTATCCATGTTTTTAGTTTCTCTTTAACATGAATATGAAAGATAATTTACATAAATAAAAGTTCCTTCTGATTAACTTTTTCACTTACTTATTTATTTATTTTATTTTATTTTACATTTGTTTACCGGGATAGTCCGACTGGATACATGTCCATTTTCAGCGGAGGCCCGGGGAGAAAAGCTCCACATAGACAAACTTACACAGATTACACAGAAGTTAGCAAACAATTATAAAAACAAAGTGATTATATACAATGGGTTAATAGTGTTCCCTAGTAGGGACTCACAATTCCCATGGACAGAAAATTAAAAGTAAGAGACATCAGATTGGAAGCAAAGTTTAGTGATGTAGTTACAAGTTATGATAATTGCAGAATATGCTTTTAGTTTATAACTTAATTAGGGTTGGGACATGGGCATACCCAATTCACTTTGAAATACTGTTTGAGGTTTTTTTTTTAAGAGACTTTTGGAGGAATGTAGGGTTATATAGTTTGGCAACAAATTCCTGGTTTTGCCAATGAAGTTGGCAAACAGGGATTCGCCAGCAGAGTTATTAGCTTTGTGGGTTTTCTTGCCTACTTATATAACTAACTGTGCCTACTTATCTTCCAGAAGTTCATTTCAGCCTCTTTAATAGAGCTGGATAGGATAAGGTCTGCTAAATACTTTGTCTGGACTTTATAACAGACAAAGGAACCCATGTTGCCACTCAGTTAAGTGCTTTGGCTGCCTTGATGATGGGCATTATCTGTGCCTTTGACAAGTTAGCTTTGAGGCTTGATACCCCAGCAAAGTCTCGTAAGAATATTTTCTACCCCAGACATCTAGTCTGCTGCCACAGCAGTGAGAAGGAAATTCAACAAGCTCCGCACATTTGAGCAAACTAAACAATATAATAGACACATTGCTCCTAAATGACTCTAAACAAAGAGTAGAAGATTTAGTGTCAGTGGGCAAGCACCAAAAGGTAAAGAAAGGAAAAGAAAGTGCAATGGGGGAGACATAAAGATGGGCAAGGACAGGTGATAGATCCATCAGTAAGGTAAACATGGGAAGTGATATGAATTATGGCAGAGGACCAGCAGGAAAAACCCTTGAAACTAAAAACAACACAAATTCATGCCAAGATATTTAAATTATATGTTTCTCTAACAGACTATATAAATGCAAATAGTAAAAAACTGCAGCAGACAGAAGACACAATGTCAGCACAGTCAGATGCAATCTCTAGTTTGCAGATATCCAACAGAACAATATAGGAGAAGCTCATAGATCTGGAAATGCTACAGGAAACGACACAACTGAAAATGACATAAGTGGAAGATTGTTCTCACACAGAGAACATTCACTTCTCCACTATCCACTGTTAGAAGTGCCTGGCTGAATAGATTGGCATTCCAGCCGTGGATATACAAACTGACTGGGCACACAGAGTTGATAATCCCTGATGAGGCACTAAGAAATACCAGAGACAAATCATTGTGAAGTTTGGGTTGAATATTGAAGGAGCAGATCCTATCAGTATTATTGAAGAAAGTAACTGCTTATAAAATTGGTGACATACAGGTGTATGACAATAATAATTTTTCATTGCCAACCAGACTAAGGAAAAATGCTTTCCTTCCTGTGATTAAGCTCTGTAGAGAACAGAGCCTGATATTTCAGTTATTCAACCTGGCAAAATTCAAAGTGTCCTAGCAACTTGACACAAAGACCTATTAATGACCCAGAACAAACCAAGGAAGACCTTCAGAAGAGGTGGTACAGAAGCAGTCCAGGGTCAGCCTTTTCCAGAAAGAGCCATGGATCTTAAGTGTGATCAGGTATGAGGATTACAAAATGAAGGATACCTGGGGAATCCTCTCCACTATTCCAATCAAAGAGGTAAGCTTTCATTTAATAGGTATGATGACAGATTTAAGAGCATTACTATATAATGACAATGTAGAGATCTGATGCTGTGGGAGTTTAAATTGATGGAAACTCAGCAGATTCAGTGAGAGCTGGAAAAGGTGTGATTGTGTTAACAAGTCTGTCTCCACCATAAAGAGCTCTGAGGCAAGTAGGGATTGTCCTACCATGCAACAGAGTTTTTTTTTAAATTTATTGCTAATGAGCTGTCTCAAGCAGTACACCATCTCCATGCATGTGGTACAATTCTTGTCAGATATGTAACTTACTCCATTTGGAACAGTCCATAAGCAGTAGTGCAGCATCTGCTAAATGTTTAGGATCCTGTGAGGAGGCCATTTGCATGTGCACTCCATGAAGAGAGTACATGGCTACACAGTGGCGTTAGAATGCACACAGGGTCTGACTCCACCATGTACCATCTTCCATAATACGTTCATAGAAGATTACTAGGCTAATGGCACAAGAGCTTTTACAAGCCTAGCCAATAATACCAAGGATTTGACAGTATTATATCTTAATATATTCCAGTCCAGTTTTTCTCTATTATTTTCCTGGTAACGGTGAAGTATTCAGAGCTTTAATTTGACCAATAAATTAGGACCAACGCCCAAAAGAGTCTTCAGAAGGGGCAAGAAGATGAAGAATATGTTTGAAAATAATAATAATTCTGGGGTTATTTCTTATAATTTGGGTAGAATGTAAAAATCTTGAGCATGTACGAAGTGCAGATTCATACATGAGACTACCAACATCAGTTTAGGAATTTCAACATGGTTTTACTCATAAAGAGCAATTATGACTGCAACATGAGAGAGGTGTTATATGTGACATCTTGTTTGTCATGTACTGCATTCTACACAAGAAAGATGGAGAATCAATTAAAAAAATAATTTATCAGCATACATACGCCATCAAGAGGAAGTAATTTACCTAATTTCAAAAAAATATATATATATTTTGTATTTTAGCAAAGGTGGAAATAAATCATAGGGGAGGAAATTGGTCATCCTATTTAGAATATCGAGAAACTTACTGGCAGGTACTACTTAATGCCATGCAATTCTCAGGGATCAAGGATAGAATTTTTCTTAGTAGTTTACTATCATTAAAAGCAGATAAAATTTAATGGTTAGTGTTTTGTAATTGTTTTGTATTTGTTTTTCTTATTATCGGCTGATTCCAGTGTTCTAGTAAAAAACTTAAGCATTTAGGCTTTTTAAATTTTATTGTATTGTATATTATTTGGATCAGAAGTGTGATATGATGAACGACGAATGGGAATGGTCCTTTAAAAGAACTTAGGATTTTAATTATTGTTGGATTTTGATTGGACTACTGTTGTAATATAAGGGTGGGGTTTTAGTGGGAAGTGTATCTGATTTGTCAATGAAAGGAATGAAAACACTCATCTATTCCTGGTGTCTGACGAGTCTTCCTTACAGCAGCGGTCTAGGTTGTACATACTTACTATGCTTTTATTACTTTTTTAAAGTTTTATATTGTGTTATTATTCATGAAGTGTGAACATATCGACAACCATTTTTGTAAAGCCACTGCACTAGAATCATGAGTAATATAGGTACATCATGATTTGTTATCAACAGTGACCACAATATCCCCCTTCAAAAGGTATATCCTTGCTAAGAGGAAATAAAGTCAAAAATTCCTTACTGAATAAAAACCCTTTGATAAAAATATTAATACTGTACCTTGCACAAATTCATAATGGCTAAGTTATGTAGCCAATACACTGACACAATAGGTGTAAAAGAAGGTTTAGTCAGACATTTTGGACATTACAAAGTCCATATAAGACTAGCCATTAGGGGCACTCTTGATACTGTACAATATTTAGACTATATTCATCCCCTAATAGTAGTCCATCCAAAAATATTCATAAAACATTTTAACGATCTTAATGTCTCATAGTATTCAGTGTCTTCTTGCATATTTATTACTGTTTTATTATTTTATGCAGCATCCATATTTACTATCTCAACTCATTTTTTGCATTTTGAATGACTATCAAGGCAACTGTTCATAAGCGTATTCAATGTCAACCTCTCCTGCACACTAAAACAGAATTTAAAGACTTTAACTCATTCCCTCCAGTACAATTCTTTTGAGTATGCACTGTTAACTCCCAGTGGGTGTGGCTTGAGCCTTTAAAAATTAAGTTATCATCTTACATTTCAAACAAATATTCATATCTCTGGAACCATAAGTGTAACTAGAAAACTGTAAATGGAAAATTATTCAGGATAAATTACTCTTTATATCAGTGGTATTCATTCAGTTCAATGCTTTAAACTGTATTTTATGAGCCAAAATAAAGGTAATGAATATTAATTTTGTAACTTTGTATAAACAGCTTATGATATCTCAGTAACTGTTCAAGCCAGACACGCACTGCCAGCAGGCTTTTCTTCATACAGCTGTGAGCTTTCATATGAGGCTATGTGGTTTTCTCTGTGTTACCTGAATGTTGAGATATTTAGAAAAATATGAAAATTATTACACTACAAATAAACATTATACAAATAATATTCAATATTTCTTTAGCTGCATTAGACAGAGGTCAGATATCAATAGAATTGTGTTTACCATCATGTATGCTTTAAGATGAAATCTTCTGATACCTTGTATATAGCATGGTTTTGGAATTGTCAATGCAAATATGAACAAGCAGTATTTGATGCTTAGAGCCATCAGTAAGAGGTAACTGCAGAAACACCTGGAGGTGCACTCAGGTCTAAAAAGACTTTAAAGACAAATGGTTATTTTGTAAATTACAAAATTCAGGTTCACAAATGTACTGAACTAGACTAAAAGCCAGATTTAACAGGTGCAGTAGTATTTAACTGGTGCAATAGCAGATTTTTCTTTCATAGAGATATCAGGCTGACCACAGTCAGAATCAATTTTAATATGGCATTTCTTAAAAATGAAAATAAATACAAATGACACCTAAAATATTACCAGATACTGAAGGAAAAAGGCAATATGTTTGTATAAAACTATCAATTCAAGCAAATCAATTGCATAGCTAGAAATGCTAATAAACCAAATGTTTAGCAGTATGAGCATTATAATGTTCATTACCACACCTAGTCATGTGGAATTCCATTGGGTATTTTTGTTTTTTTACACCACTTTCCATATAGTTTTGTTAATCTGACAGGTAATACTAGCCATATCTCTAGCCTTATATATCCTAGATGCTTTTGATACCAACTAGCATGGTAAAAGATTAAAGATGTCAAGAGAGAAATCCTCTACCATTCTAACCAAATTGCCTATGATTCTGTTCAATTTTCTCACTGCATACAATAATCAGCCTTTATCATTAATCTGCTATATTTTACATATGCCCTGACATAGTTTAACAATGCTGCGGTTAAATTCTCCAGCTGTTTGAGCTTACTGATTCTCATGGTCACAAGTATTGTCTAATTCACAGCCTCCCAAATTCTAAGACAGTTATCATGTCTGTCACTTCCACTTCTTCAGGAAAGTCAGTTATGCATATATTTTCTCTCGCAGACATGTTAATTAGTATCACATATTTTAATTTTTAAATTCTGTAATATTAAAGCCGTCACATATATTGATGATATATGACTATACCTTTATATACATGGTAATGCCATGGAATTTAGTTATTCATTTGACCTTGACTAATGTACAGTTCAGTGCAAAATATTGAAGTGCAAATATTAAGCCTCACATTTTGACCATCTTAATCAAGTGTATACATATTTTAAGTTATGTATACAGATCTTTTAATTTAATTTGTAAACCAGGTAAACCCACTAGGGGCAAGGTTGTTTACAGGGGTGACCAGGGAGCAATGTGTGGTTAAATGACTTGCTCAGAGTCAAATAGAAGGAAATTGTAACTTTGGTAATCAAACCCTGGACAAAACTCATTAGCAGCTCATAGCCTTAATCTTTTGCACTGAACTGCCTGGCTGACTAATATGCAATTGAATTAAAAGAATGAATTTTGTTAAGGGCCTACAGCAACTGCTGAATATTTGTTGTGGTTGTCAAATAGAGTTCATCTTCTGATACCAGACTTAAAAAAAATGTGTTAGTCATATGTAATAGAGGCCCACCCTTGTTCACTATTATCAATGAAAAATTTCCATTTTTGAGGAGAGCTAATGGGATAATTCAGTCCTGTTCCTCATATTTCCTGAATGAAAGTCTTGATTCCAGTTCCATTTTACATTTTCAGAAATGTTTAAATAACTATTTAGAAGAAAACAAAAAAGGAGCGTAACACCATAGACATAAAACTGGAACTTTAATACAACAAAAGCAAGAACAGGATAAGCGCTTTCGGCATGTGCCTTCCTCAGATCCTGAAAACAATTCCTACGCAGAACTATTTAAGAACCAGCTAACCAATCCAGTTAAAAGGCAATTAAGCAATTAAAAAATGAGGCAATGAAACATAGCAACACTTACTCCCCATTTGCATAGTGCACTTGTAACAAAAACATGCTTTAAAATAACTTAGATCCAAGCTTAAAACAAAACTACATTTTGTTAAATACAATCAGCATAGCATATTAAAACTTATAGTAAATAAATAAAACACCGCTGTCATAACCATTACATAGCTTGTGAATCTGTTAAAAACTCAGAGCTCATACTGTTAACATAGCAGGTTCACAACCATAATATTAAAGAAGCAACAGTCACAGCCTGATTAAAAAATGAGGCAATGAAACATAGCAATACTTACTCCCCATTTGCATAGTGCACTTGTAACAAACTCATGTTTTAAAATAACTTAGATCCAAGCTTAGAATAAAACTACATTTTGTTAAAGACAATCAGCATAGCATGCTAAAACTTATAGTAAATAAATAAAACATTGTTGTCATAACTATTACACAGCTTGTAAATCTGTTAAAACTCAGAGCTCGTAATGTTAACATATCAGGTTCACAACCATAATATTAAAGAAGCAACAGTCATAGCCTGATATCCAGCAAACAAATAACTATTGTCATCGCATAAAAGTCTGATGAACACTCAGAATTCATACTATGAACAAAATAGACACAAAATTCACCCATTAATAGCAGAATACACTATAACTCCAAACTTAAAAGATGTCATGTTCACATCTCTGAAAGAAATGAAAGCATGCATAAACACCTATTCTACAGAAAGTGTACAGAAATATTACAAAGCTGACATCTGTAACAAAGACAGATAGGAAGTAAAAAATAAAAAAAAATATATATTTGATGAGCTTCCTTAATGGCAAAAAGTCAATCTTCGTTCCTTCAGGAACGGTTTAAGTGGAACAACACCATTGGTGCTTAAAGATTCTTTCTTTTAGCATCCTATTCATTTTGCCCACATAGAAACATGGGCAAAAAGTACAGGTAGCAACATATACCACATTCTTACTATTACAGTTGGCATTTCAAAAAAACTGGTATGTCCTTCCTGTAACTGGATGTGTAAAAACATTACTGGTATTGATAACAGTACAGGCTTTACAACTGCCACATTTCCATGTGCCAGAACATGTATGTTCATTCCTTTTGGCTTTGCAGTGTTTATTGCAAAGCAACCGCTTTACATTTTTCTTGTTCTTAAAACTAAAATGAGGTGTAGTCCCTACTATTTCTTTCAGTCTATTCTCTGATGTTAACACAGGCCAGTATTTTTTGATTATTCCACATATTGTAGAATTATCACTACTGTAAGTAAGGCTGACCCTCATGGTCCTCTGCCTTACATTAGGACGTATTCTATCATCTTTCATCACTTCATTTGTCATTCCATTGATATACTGTTGAGAGTAGTAGGGTCTACCCTTATTCTTTCTCAGATCTCTTGCATGATCTATTGTTATTCCTTCTCTGACTGGCCTATAACCATGATCCTTGAAACCTTGTAACAGTTTATTGCTTTCCATTAGAAAGGTATCATCCTGAGTACAAAGCCTGGACACTCGAGTGACTTGGTTGTCAATCACATTGCGGAAAATATGCCTTGGGTGCATACTGAAAAAATGCACCATATAGTTCCTCCACATAGGTTTCCGATACAGCATAGTATTTATCCCTTCAATAGGATCCAATAGGATCTTGACATCCAGAAATTCAATATCTGTTCTGGACATCTTAACATTGAATTTTTAGAAACAAAGCAGTCTGTGTTAAAAAATCCAAAAAATGTTAGACTTCTTCCTCACTTCCAGCCCATAGAATCATAATGTCATCCACAAATCTATTATAGAGGAGCACATTTGCTTTCCATTGGAAATTTACATTCAGTGCCCATAGCTCTTCCCACCGGGCCAACACAAGATTGGCATAGCTATTCACGCAGGGAGTACCCATAGCTACTCCCCACTTCTGCCAGTAGTAGCTATCTCCATAAACAAATAAATTGTTCACTAGCACCAGTTCCAATAGGCTGCAGACAACATAAGAGTCTAATTTCCTTTCTCTATACAAATCTCTTATGGCTTCAATACCATATGAGTTAGGAATTGATGTAAACAAACTATGAACATCCATAGTGACGAATAACAAATGGGAGAAGTCATAGAAGTTAGTAGTGGCTTCCTGTAAATGCTGTAGGAACTGTGCCGTATCTTTTACTATGTTCTTGTAATCACTCAGCTTTTTCAGCTCATTTTCCAAAAAGACTGAAAGGGGTTCCATTGACCATCCTCAGCCTGCCACTATGGGATGCATGGGTGGTTTAGAGCTGTTTTTATGGATTTTTGGCAGTCCTTGATGATAGGTATGACAGGATGTTCTACTATGAAAACTCATATAGTTCCTTTGTAATACTCCTGTCCATAAGCATCTCATAAAGTGCATCTTCTATCCTCCTTTTCATCACATCACCTTCTTTCTTCATAATTCTTAAGTATGTTGCTCGATCACTGAGCATATCCAACATACTTTCATTATAATAATTCGTACTCATCACCACCACAGCTCCTCCTTTGTCAGCTGGTCTAATAGTTATATCCTCTCTGGTTTGTAGTTCTTTTAAAGCATCCAATTCTTCTTTGGTCAAATTCTGATAGTGTTTACCTTTGCCATCTGTTCTAATTTTGGCTAGTTCTTGCTCACATAAGCGCATACAAATTTCAACCTTAGCATGGCTTACTGTAACAAATGTGCTAGGCTTCCTAGGTGGTCTTTTAGAGTCATGATCTGATCTAACATTGGACCCAAAAATATGTTTTAATGTCACATTAAGTCCAAAACACTTTATATCAGTCACAAACTCATGCAGCGGTGAACATAAAGCTGGTATAAAACTTAATCCTTTCTCAAGTAGAGTAACAAACTCTCTTTTTAGAATACTATTTGAGATATTAACAACTAAGGAATTCATCACAGAACTTTCCTTCTCTTCCTTTCTCTGCTTGCAGGTCTGCCTACATGTGGCTCCTTCACATGTATTAAAAAAGGAAGTTGCTGTTCAATAGGTAGATGTATCGATCCTTTCTTGGGTATGGCTCCTGCTTGTATAGTGGGCATAGAGGATGGATAGGAGCATTTGTTGTATTGTTAACTTGCTCCATGGGAACCTCAAGGGTTCCTTCAGTCAAACATTCTATATCATCATTTTGAGCACACACACTCCCATTTGTTACATTTATATCAGTATGGGCTCCATTTACTTGATGAACCTCAGCTCTAACTTTCATTTCATGGCGCATTTCATCTCGCCTCTTATGCATCTGGTTGGCTGCAGTGACCTCATTCTCACTCCTTTTCTCACCCTGCCTAGGAGCTCTAGGCCATTCAAAAAGGTGGCCTTGTTTAATATCATTATAATCCCTTAGTAACTTCTGGCTCTTCTGTTCCTTCAATTTCACTTCATAGGCTGCTAGTCTGTCTTGCAAGTTCTCCAACCTATGCAAATTAGCTTCAGACAAATCCGCAGATTCTAGCTCCTTTTGTTTACTTTCAATAACTTTATTAATCTCTTCTTCTTGTGGCCTAAAGAAGTCAATAAGTAGCTTCATGTAACTGAAGCTAATGTGGATGTTAATCGCCTGCCATTTAGCTAACAATTCCGGGTAGGTATTTCCGTAGCTAGGCATACATTTAACTCTTAGTCCACGGGGAATCAGCTAGTGATGAAGGCATGCCTTCATATGGAAGTGTTGCCATTGCAAACGCTTTAAGCGATAGGCTGCGTTCTCCACTGTTTTGAATATTTCTTCAAAACCAAGTCATTTGTTGAATCAACGGGTATCAATAACTTCGTACTGTCCAAATTAAGCTTCAGAAGAGGGTTAAAATTGCTTGTAGTTATATCAGTCACTACCCTCTTAGTGACTGAATCAGTAGAATACTGGTTGCTGGATAAATCCATTGTTCAGTCTATGTGTGGTGTTACAGATAAAAACAAGAAAACAGTACCAAAATCCAGTAGCACCACCAAGGAATGCTCCAGTACACAAATTAGAAGAAAACAAAAAAGGAGCGTAACACCATAGACATAAAAAAATATATAACTATTTAGTTATAAATCTTGCTCTCATAATGATAAGTTTTTACATTTTCTCATGGCTTACTATCAAAAGCACTAAAATCACTTACACAAATGGTGATTTCCGCGACAAATAATGTCGGCTCATACATATTAAATAGGTTGTATGGTTGATGCAACAATGTCGACAAATTCTGTCAACCATAATCCCCTATTCACAGCAATGCCATGAATCCCTGCCCTGTGTATGTCCTTCTGAATGGAGGTACACATGAACATTAACATTCTAACTGTCGCTCCTACCATGGTAAAGGAGGTGGCTGTTGGACATGTCAACGTCGACCTTTTGACTGTAAACCTTTTCTCATTATCCCCTGAACTATAACATTTTCAGCTGCATTTCTTTGATATTTGGATTAAAATGTCTAGAAGACAATCTTCTACTTCAATGATGTTTCATGGAAATGTCAGAAAATTGGAAACTGGGGCGTGGCCAAGATGTCAGAGAGATAACAGCACTTTTTTGATGCTCTGCTTAACAGAAATTTCTCTGACAGGAAATTTTCTTAATATTATTTTAAAAACATCTAAGTTTTCTTTCACCTATATATTTAGATACAGTGGATTATTTTTTTCTACAAATATTTCAATTTTGGTGAATAGAAAGTGAATTACATCCTGTCAGAAGTACAGCAGCTGAATATAACAGACTCTCTCAGCCATGAGTCATTCAAAAGCCTCTCTCCAGGAAACTTCCATGAAGAAAGAATTACAAACAATAATATCCAGTATTCAAGATCTTTCCATGAAAATGGACAATTTAGAAAAAATCATGGAAAACATGAAGAAAGAAAATAGAAAGCAGATTGAAGAATTCAAGGAGATAATTACAAGACACACAGACCAGATAACAGAAATTGAAGAATCTCTTAATGAAATAGACGGAAGACAGCATGAAAATGATAGCCAGATTGACTTCTTACTAAAGCAAAACACCACACTTTCAGATAAAGTGGAGGACCTAGAATCAAGGTCACGAAGAAATAATATTAGAATATACGGCATACCTGAAAAAATGGAAGGAAATAACACAATACAGTTCTTGAATGACTGGTTGCCTAAGACACTAAACCTACCTGAATCTCTCTCTTTTGGGATAGAGAGAGCTCACAGGTCATTGTCAAATATGTCTGTGTCAAAAAATCCAAATGCTTCAAGATCCATTATTGTAAAATTTTTATCATCTCAAGACAAGGACTTAATCCTGAGAACAGCGTGGGCAGGTAATCCTATACAAATTAATGGTCAAAACATAAGATTTGACAATGACTATACCTCTACTATAATAACTAAAAGAAAAGCCTGCATTCCTCTCATTAAAAATCTGAAGAAAGCTGAAATTAAAGCACAAATCATTTTTCCTGCGAGAATTAAAATACATCTATCTGAAGGAATAAAAATATTTAATAATCTTGATGACGCCTCTGAATATGTGAAAAAGAATAAGATTTTGGAAAACACTGAAGATATGGACATCTCATTACCTAGTTTAAAAAGGCAGGCAACAAATGGAAAATTGTTATTAATTGATAAAACAAGCAAGAAGCTTAAGGGTAAATAATACAAATGAAGCTCTTCCACAATCCCTTCAAATCCCAAAAGTTTTGTGCTACAAATCACCTACATCGGGGAAAAACATACATGTTAAGGTAAAAAATCATTTAATATTTATTAAGTATGCTTATTTATTTATTTATTTTTAAATTTATTTGCTGTTTAAAAGCCTTTAATACAAATACGCTAGAATGTTAAACATAGATGTTAAAATTCTAAATCTTCCCTTGACAGAGTGTATTATTAGTTGACAACTACATAGAGGCAATGTAGCAATACCATAGAAATATTGGTTAAAACAAGAACCCCCTTAATTCCGGATACTGTATGTGTATTAGATTATGATGATATAGATCGCTCTGATAAGTGAAATGAAGGCTCCCCATCTCAGTGCAATTAAATGAAAGTGTAGCCCCTTTTTGCATCAGCGGGCTTTCTCTCCTGTTAAATGTCATGTTATGCTTGGGTCCTTTTAGAGCTAATGGATATAACTTAATGTGACTTGTACTAAATAGTTTAAAAGGTACTGGAAATTGTTCTTTATCATAATAAGAGAAGATTGTTTTCTTTCTAAGAATCCGTCATGACATGTAAAAATGCATTCTCATACACTTGAGAGGTTTGTGTCTTTACTAAATGTGGTTTGTGGGTCCCTCTGCTGACGGAGAGGGAAAAGGAGATGTATTTTCTGATGAAAGCTGGTGGAGTGTGTGTTGCAGGGACAGGAGGGTTTGTATGCTTGATATCAGATACATTGGCCATTAAAATTGATAGTTACAGAAAATTTTATATTTATATAAAATGGGGCAAAGTTGTGGGTTTTTTTTTTTGTACTTCATATACATGCTTTTTGAGTAACATATTCTGTTTTTCTTTTCTCTCACAAAATGCACATCACGAGTATCTCGTGAACAGTTATCATAGCTTGCTGCAGATTCCCTAGTGCGAGCTTTTAACCGCCAAAATTCAAATGTTAAAGGAGAAGGAAGGGAAAAAGAGGAAAAAGAAGGCTGTTGCCTCGAGACTTCTTGGTCAGATCTTCTTTGTAATACAAGAGACTTATGCATGTACTCTCTCGAAGTCTCTTTTGTCATATGAACTTTGGTTACATATTCACGTTACCAGAAATCTTCACATGAAAAAAGGAAAAAAAAGAAAACGGAACAACTGAATACTTTATCACATACCAAGAGCGACAAAGAAAAATATATAAAAAACATAGACATATATAAAGGTCCTTTTTACTAAACCAATGTTGATGCCTATGTTGTTCCCTTCATAATAAGCTTTCTGATGACATGTTTTACAAAGTAGTTTACACTTGATCATTAGTTGGCAGCTGTAGCTAACAGATACAGTGAAAACATAGACTAGGTCATCTGATCCTTTTTGGTTAGCAGAGCAGAAAGTGGCATATGCAATGGTTATAAAGTCATTAAAATACATTATCTATTGGGGGTTAATGTGTTCTTATTCTTTTTAAAGTAGATTTTGGGGCAGCTATGTATTTTCTGTGCTTTCATCTTGATATCTTCGTCCCCAATCTTATTGATTATATGAGTTGTTGGTTGATGGCAATACTGCTGGATTGGGGAAGCCAAAGCTGCAGACAGACCATTACAATAAATAATAATTCTGTTATAAAAGGGTGAAATAATATATTGGGGCAGGAAAAATTTTGGTTCCAAAGAAAAAGAGACAGTTCTGCTTAGAGAATGATCTTAGTTGTTACTGAAGTGATGCTTTTGCCTCACTAGTCAGTGATAGTAGTAGAAGACTGTTAGGGGGCAGTGCAAAGTGGGGATGGTTACTCTTGACTTATAGTTACTACTTTCATCAGGACATGAGGACAGTTGTTATTTCAAAAGGTAGCCTTTACTTTTTAACTGCTTTTCTAATTAATAGTTTACATCATGTTGGATTTATAGTGAATGGTGAAATTGTGATCTACTTAATCCACCTCCAGCTACATAAGTGCATACTACAATCTGACATTTTCACTAATATTCATAAAATATTGAATGCTTTACTGTCTGTAGACTACATTTTATAGCAAAAGATATATTGCATGTTAACCACTGCCACTCTAACTGAAAAATATTGGTAAAATGTGTTAATGTATTTTGTTAAAAAGGACAACTTAAGGGAACACATTATTACTATAACATCTAAAACTGAAGTGTCCTTGAAGGTTAAAAGCTGTGACTTCATTATATGATATTTTTATCAAAATCAAGCTACACTACATAGTTTCTTTAGACTCACATCTTTGGAAAGAAAAGCTAATGTTTTGATGATTACACAGATCTATATACCTGCATAGATATTTGTGCAACTTAAATATTATCTTCTCATGTAAAAAATTCTCATTAGTACATCTTTATTTTAAATATCTTTAATACTTTAAGAAATTATTTAAGGTTAATCAGATATGTTTTTTTTTTTTTAGGGGAAGGAAAAACTGGTGATTTTATATCTTATATAAAAGGAAAATAAGCCTATAGGCTATATATTAATATGCTGATTCTATAGTAAATATTAACACTGTTGTGATTTCACAGACAAGTTCATACAGGAATGTTTTGTTATATGATAAATATTCTTATTTTTATACATACACTTCTTTACTGAATTCCTAGATAAGTAGGTTTTGATCTAATGTAGTATACTAGATTAAGATCTGTATTAGTATAGAATAGACATAAATGAATATGATATACTATGTCATGATTAGGTTCATAGGTTCATAGGTTAGTACTAGGCTAACTGCCCTTGCGAGCCATTTTAAGCCTAGCCAGTTATCCCCTGTGAGATTCAAACCCTGTACCTTGTGTTTGTAAGGCAAACACCTTAACCATTATGCCACCCTCCCAACCACTTTAAAGTTTAAAGACACTGTTCTTAAAAATTTTGAAAATTACATTATTCATGGTAATTGATGTTTTTCCACAATATCTCCTACATAGTAATACCTATTCATCCTGGAGAATGAATAGG
Organism: Protopterus annectens; assembly: GCF_019279795.1. NCBI lineage: Eukaryota > Metazoa > Chordata > Ceratodontiformes > Protopteridae > Protopterus > Protopterus annectens. The sequence goes on along the minus strand of NC_056730.1, from coordinate 421,803,010 downwards.
TTGTAGTTTGTTGATTCAATAAAATATTAGGTAGTAGCATTAGAGAATGATAGTCTTGAGCACTAAGGATGATAGAGGGTGGTATTGATGACTTCTTCATCAATCCAGGAACTAGATGTTCCATGGTTAGTTTTGTATATAGTTATATTTTCATCTTCTCTGAACATTACTTGTTAATTAAGTCCAGAATAGTATTTATCCATCAAAAGCTTAAAGTAATCAATGTCTGGGTTTAAATGTCTGTCTCTAAATGCAAATGGTCTTAATAACCCTACTAAAAGAGGAAGGTTACTCAAATACCTAGCATCTAATAAAGCTGACATTATATTTTTGCAAGAAACGCACATTATTCAGAAAGATCTAGAAAAAATGGCTTTTAAATGTTATAGTATTCTAGCTGAATTTCATTTCCAAACAAATAGAAGAGGAACCATGATTTTGTGGAAAAATACATTACCAATACCTAAAATAATTAACAGTTTCTCTAATAAAAATGGTATGTTGTGTCTAGTAGTATTGGAATTGAATAAGAAATATTTTACTTTAGCAAATATGTACTGGCTACCTGGTATTGGTGCTAAATCTGCAAACAAATATTTGGAAATAATAACAGCAAATTCTAAAGGAGATATCATTTTGGCAGGTGATTTTAATTGTATTCTATCATCTAAAGATACCACTAATGTCAGCAATATTAAGATACCTGCATCAGCCAAAAAATTGATAGATTTTGTCTCATTATATAACCTAAAAGACATATACATGATCAAAGAGCAGAGGTCTCTCAATTTTACTCACTTTTCTTATAGATATGGTACACAGACAACTATTGATAAAGTGTTTATATCTGACAGCCTATTATCTAAGACTCAAGATGTAGTGATTACATCATGCCCTCTGTCAGACCACAATGCCATACTATTTAAAATTAAAATTAAGCCAAACGATCTTATTCATTGGCAGAGACTAACAGCCTATATTATTAAGATAAAAGGATTCAAAGAATGGTTTATAAAGGAAGTAAACTATTATATTGAACTTAATAATAATAATAATAACACAAATAAAGTGTTTATTTGGGACTCTTTAAAATCTTATCTATATGGGAAAATAAAAACCTGGTATTTACATAAAAGGAAAGAATGGGACAAAGAATTATTAAATCTACAATTGAAAATTGACACTTTAAAAAAGAACTTACACCCCAAAGAACTGGGCTCAAATCTGGAATTAAAACAACTAAATCTCGAATATTTAGAAATTCTTAGTCATAAAGTAGCAATTAATTTAGAGAGGTTAAAATTACAATCTTATTCATCTAATCCAAAACATATGCATAGATTAGCAGCCAAAACGAAATGTTTTCACAAGAGTAAACACATAATTGAAATATTAGACACATCTAAACACATTTCAAAACCTTCTTCAGATCTAAAAGATATTTTAGAGATTTTTCGTTCATATCATGAAACAATGAATAAAGCAAACTTAAACTTTACTAATAATAGTTCAAAAATAGAATTTCTAAAAAACAATATAAATAATAAACTTTCTAAAGAACAAAATAATAGATTACTTAAATCAATATCATTAATAGAAGTTAAAGAAAGAATACAAAATCTTAAAAATAATAAAGCCCCAGGTCTTGATGGCATAAAAGGTGAATTATATAAAATCTTCCCTGATTCCGCTTTGAAGATATTAATGAAAGCACTTGAGGAAGTTCGAATAAGTGACAAACTTTGTCCTTCTTGGAAATATTCGCTAATTTCTCCCATTCTAAAGCAAGATAAGGACTCCAAATTTGTTTCATCATATCGTCCTATTTCCCTATTAAATATAGATTATAAAATATTTACGTCTATTTTAGCAAACAGATTAAATCAAATGATGCCGACTTTAATAAACAACGATCAAACAGGTTTTATACTGAACAGAAAAGTTCAGGATGATACTATTAGACTTTTAACTTTAATAGATTTTGCAAATAAAAAAAAAAGAATTATCACTCATCAGTCTAGATCTAGATAAAGCATTTGATTCTATTAACTGGACATACTTATTTATGGTATTAAAAGAATATAATTTCTCCTCAGAAATCTTAAACTTGTTAAAAAAATTATATGAAGGTTCTATAGCGTATATTAAAATCGGTGCTTTTTTATCTGGCCCACTTCAAATTCTAAAAGGCACTAGACAAGGTTGCCCTTTATCCCCACTACTATTTGCATTAGCAATAGAACCATTTGCTAATTTTATAAGAAACAATATAAACATAAAAAGTTTTGATGTTAATGAGAACTATTCTTCTAAAATTTTACTCTTTGCAGATGATATCTTATTAACTATTGGAAATATTGATTCATATATTGATCACATTATCAGATCATTAAAAGTCTTTGAGGAAATCTCAAACCTTAGATTTAACCAAAACAAAATAGAAACTATTCTCATCAATAAAAAATTGAATAACACTCTATCTAATTACAATAACTTTAACTGGACCAATGATAAATTGAAATATCTAGGGGTTCATATTCTGTCTAAATGGAAGGACACTATAAATATAAATTATAAAATTTTATTAAATAAAATCACAGAATACATTAATAGATGGAAGAAAATGTTCTTTACTATAGAAGAAAGATTATCTCTGATAAAAATGATTCTATTACCAAAAATTCTTTTTATCTTCAAACATTATTGGCTCCTCCTTCTAGAAAACAACTTAAACACATAAACACTATATTAATTAAATTTATATGGTATCCTCAAAAACCAAGGATTAAATATGATTGGCACTATAAAAACTGGATTGAAGGAGGGATTGCTTTTCCAAATTTTGAGCTTTATGCTGATGCCATTATTCTTAATATAACAAGTCTGTGGTTAAGTCCAAAATACCATTCAAATTGGAAAAATTTACACAAAACAATACTATTAAGTAATTTTGACAAGTTTTTCAAAAACGATATTGTTCTGAAAATATTAAGCTATTTATAGTTATTAAAGAATTCTTCTTCAACAATGAGCAGGAAAAATCACATCTTATTCCTATAATTAAATATATCTTGCAAAATTTTAAAAAAGTAATGAATAAGAACCTTTTGAACAACAATTTGTCCATTCTAATGTTTCCAATAATCTTAACCAAGAGATGCTTTGATTCCTTTAACATGATGAAAATAAAAACTATGGAAGAAAATGGGTTATTATTCTGGCATCAGTTTTAGGAACTAATAATATTCATGATACTACCTACCTTTTAGCCAGGTATAATATCTACCAAAATAACTGGTTAAATATTCAAATCTTCAGAGAATTTATTTTAATGGAATTTAAAAGACATCATTTTCCTGCTATAACAGACCTCCCCAAAAATTATCCATCCTCTTTGACTTCACCAATATAGGCTATAATAATGGTATCTCATTGTCAAGATTTTACAACATTCTTAGATCAGATCTAATAATATTAGATGACAATTTATGGAAATATATCAACAGTTTCAACAACTCCCAAATACATATAAATGATAAAACTTTAATTCTCAGATCTGTTTACCATACCTCTTCTTCCATATATTGGAAAATTTTTACATGGAAATTCATTCATAGAAGTTTTATTACACCAAAAAAAGCCTCTAGAATAAGCAAGAAAGATTTTAATAGATGTTGGAGATGCGAGGAGCTAATAGATGCCGACTGGGCACATATGTTTTTAGAATGCAGAATAACCACATTTTGGATGGAGTTTAAAAATTTTATTAAAGCTTTTGTGGTCAGACAGATGCGAGATCTCTGATTCTATGATACTTTTTAATGCACCAATGCCAAGGTATGTTCCACTGAATCAAATGAACCTCCTTTGGACTATTACTAGAAATTGGAAATGTAAAAATAACCTCTCATTTAAGGAATTTATATCTTCTACTAAGATTATTTGTAGTAGGGAATTACAAACAGCTATGTTACACTCCTCAAACATGACTCATAAACAAATTGCCTGGATAAAGCTTAAAAAACTATTAGACAAAATGTAATGTTATTGAAGATTTGATATCTAGTTTGGACTTTGTATATAGTTTTTGTAAAAATTTGATATTACGTTGTTTTTTTCTTGTTAAAAATTGTAATTATACTCTTGAAAATCAATAAAAAAATATGAGAAAAAAAAAAAAAAAGAAAATTGGAAACTCTAGATTTAAAGATTTATCTGACTGTGAATGTTGTTATTGAAAACCCAGAAAAACAAGTGTGCAACATTCCTTCATATCACATGAAAAAATAAGATATTTAGCATTGGTAATCTTAAGGATGAAGAGAGAGAGAGTCACAATGTATTGTGAAACAAAGAAAAGTTAACAATATATTAAGCATTTTGTTTTTCACTATAAGTCAATCTTGGTGGGGGGGGGTCAGGAGTGAACAGGTGCTTTTGTGTCTGACCTAAGACACAGAGCATAAGAACCTTTTAACTTGCAATGTTTGCTGATAATAGATGGAACTGTGTGAAGAATCAATAATGATAAAGAGACAGGCAGATTGGTATGAGAAGCTGACTTAATAAAGTGCGACGTGCTGAGGGAGTGAAATGTCAAACCAACAGGTTAGTGTTGAGGGAGTGAAATGTCAAACTCACAGCTTAAAGTATGACTGAGGATATGGAAATTATACAGCAAAGTCTGTGAATAAAAATGGCAGTGACATGAAGACTTAAAACTGTTAAAAATAAATTATACATAACAGAAAGGATGGCTCCATTGTATCCACAATAGCACCTGGTAATAGAACATGCCAATATCACTCCCCATGTAGGTATACAGTAGCTGTAGCCATAATAAAGCATATTGTAAAGTAAATAAATAGTCAAGTCCACCAATTACTGGGAGTTTTAATCATTTCACAAATATGTATAAAAGTAATATGGCACGGCAAGATTTGCTTGCACTAGAAGTAAAGTTATGGGATCAATTAGAAACCTTTTTGTTGGTCATAAAATATGATTAAATACGTAAATGTTGCATTTAGACATGGCAGAGGTGAGGAATTCAATATATTTTCTGAATCTATATTTAATGCATTATTTTTTTCTGCTGGTGCATAAAGGTCTCTGTTAATTTTTTCATCATATTCAATACATCATTTGAAGACTGTGGAACAGATATGGCCTAATTGTGAGTTCACGTGTAAGAATACAAACAATTAATTCAAGAAGCATCCTTATCAAAGTAGTAAAATCAATCAAATATTGTTGGATTAACACTTGGCAAGATTAAAATGGATCACACTGTCCACTTATAGAATCTTTTTCTACCTAATGCTGTTAATCATAAGTTAGGTTAACAATAAGAACATCAAATCTCATAGCAATGAAGAACAAGAATTGAAATTAAGCCTTAGAGCTATTGCAAAAAGTAACTTGTATATTCATTAATCTCAGCAAAATAATCTGTTCATAATTAAGAATACAGGCCTGACTAAAAGGATCCACCCATCCATCCATCCATCCATCTGTCCACAACGTCTTTTCTCCATTTTTACAAATAGGGTTGGGGTTTCACTTCAGCAGTGACAATCATCTAGAGCTAAGGTTTACACCACCAAGTGACTAGCCCTGCTGTGGTAGCTCTTCCACACCACACATTCACGCACACAGTCACACCTATGGTCAATTAAGTGTATCCAATCCACTTACCACATGTCTTTGGCATGTAGGAGGAAACTTTTCTCTGTACTCAGTCTTTTACAGACTACTCAGTGGTGATCATTGTTTAGCCTTTTCAGCCATGAAAGATCGGACCCTATATGACTTCCTATTCCTTCACAAAACTAATGGTACTTGAAATACCGAATTAAAAGAACTAAACCTTCATCAGCAGATAACTAAGACACATTTGTATGATGGATCCCAACATATCCCCCACCCCTGCATCAAACTCCTACTACATGTCAAGCAGAGTAGCACCTTTGTCACCTTCAAGGTAAACGTAGATAATTGGATGGGCACCATCAAATTCTCCCCTAGTCCACCTTATCTTGCCCTCTATGAGGCTGTAGGAACTTTTGAATAGGGTTTTATGGCTAGCTAGAAATGGTCTGCATACTAATTGCCTAGTACTTACCTATGAAACTATGACCTGAGCCTTTATCAGCTTACAACTGTAAAATCCACTTCAGTTCAACACACTCAGTCCTAGTTATACTGTCACCTCCTCTCAAACCAAAACCAAGCAATTGTAAAGCAAAAAACTTAAAAAGATGTCTATTTCTAAATTAATTCACATATTTAGCTAAAACATTAGAGGGCTTATTCCTTCTCACATCATTCAAGTATTCAAGAATGTGTTATTTAAAAGAACAATTAGTTTTGCTCGCATAAAAACATGAGCAGACAGTGCATACATCCATATAAACTAAATCAGAGCTCTTCCAATTAGCATAAAAATTAAAATTATGAAGATGGCCAGTTTCAGGGTTTACAACATAGAAGAAGGTAGAACATGCTTACAGGTACTACAGTAATTACAAGAAAAAGTGCCAATATGTTCTGAAATTCTACTCAAAAGTTTATGATGTTTATAACAAAGTAGCATTTAAGAGATTTATATTATTTGTCAAAGTGAACTTGGGTTTCTCACCTAGAATCTTCTTAAACTCTTCATCTACCATCAAAATAGACCAATTTATCTTTGTAACATCACATACTAAATTGATGAAATAAGGCAAACAACCCTTGGAATGTGAAAACCAGACCCGTTCCAAGTCAGAAAAGTATACCTTGGCAGTGGTATCCCTACTGGATAGAACTTCAACAAAAGTACTATCAAATTCTTTCGCTGAATGTCCCTTCTGCAAGAAACCTCTATGCATATCATTAAAAACCATGGAAAAAGTTTCATCATCATTATTTGAACTAGCAGATCTAATAAACAGACCTTTCAAAACATTCCTATAGACACGGCAAGGATGCATACTGGATCTATGTAAAGTAGCATTCTTTTTTACAAGACTTTTGATAAAGTGTGACATTGACTCAACCTTCACTGTCCTTATTTACAAGGGCATCTAAAAAGTCAATCGATCTCCCAGAATATTTAAAAGTAAAATTCAAAAAACGAAATAGTGCGATTTAAAAAAATCAATAAAATCATATAATGCCTGAAGTGAACCTGTCCATATGAGAATGATGTCATCAATAAAACATCCATAATACTTAATATACATATCAAAACATCATTCAGCTCCCAAAACACCAAAACCAAATTGTTATATCTATTTGCACAAAGAAGGCCCATAACAACACAGTTTCTCATTGAACAAAAACATATTATTTTCAAGAATCAAATCAAGAAGTAAGCAAACTAAGTTAATTTTACTATTTGAAAAATTAGTGTAACTTTACAAAAACTGTCTAACACTATCCACCCCAAAATCATTTGGTATTAGAGTGAACAAAGAGCTCACATTCACTGTAACAAAGAAATATGAACCGTCACAATTAAAATCTTTATACCAACCATTTAAACTAGAAACAAAATGCTTAGTGTCTTTCAAAACTTTTCCAACAATATCTAATGGTGGGCATAACATAAATGTAGACTGGCTCAGTCAACCAGCCACAACTGGACACAGTCTCATGGGAAGTTTATATAAATTTATATGGACTTTTGAAAGCCCATAAAGTACTGGAACTACAGGAAATTCAACTTGAAAAAATGTGTTCAATTCATGAGTTAAAAACCACTCATATTTAAATCAAATAAATGCCCCTGAACTCTCTTAATCAAATCATTAACTTGAAATTTATATAACACATCATAAGTTACATTATCAGACAACATTGAATTCATTTGATATAAATAAAAATTCTTGTCCATCACAAGTATAAAGCCATCTTTATCAGCTGGTTGAATCTCCATGGAAGTAAGCTCATATAGTTCCTTCAAAGCTGCAAGTTAACAGGGTCTCCAGTTAAAAACATTTGTTCTGTGTTCAGTAGATAAAGTATCATGCACATCGAGTTCACAAAATCTCAAAAATACTTCCATAAGTGGAAATGTAAAACCAGAACAAAAGTATTAGGTTTCTTAAAGGAGAGAATACTAGAATTAACAGGAAACATTGTTTTGAGAGTCACAGTCTTCGCAAATACCTTAAGGTCAATAAGCCATCAACAATATTGGATCTAGTCACAGGAATAAATGACAAACCTCTGTTCAAAACATACAAATAATCTGGAGTCAAAGCAATGAAACAAACATATAAACCAATAATGACAAAACTGCCCAGTTCAGACCATTTCAACTGTAAAAGGCCACTCAAACTTCTGTCATTACAATCCACCAATATCAGTCAATATGCACATTCTCTGCAGAAGTAAAAGTCATCTGGATAATTCCACATTAAAGACATCTGTAATGAAAAGGTTGCTACTAGCAAACAACTTTATATTTCAGTATTTCATCTACAAATTCAGTGCCTGCTGTCCTTGAAGAACAAATTGCATATGTTACGTGAAAAAAAGCAATTGGTAAGCTGGTAAAGTTGCAAACTGTAAACAGACTTAGCACGAGCAGCAGCAAACCTCTTTCCTTGAAGCTCACAATTCCTTGAAAATGCACATGAAACTAAATTCCTTGAAAAATGTACTTGAAACTCAGTTCATTGAAAAATGCAGCTTGGTAGTTGGGGTAGGATTCAGGCTCTTGTTTCCAGTAGCTAAGGTACAGGGTTTGAGCCTAAACAAATTACTAACCACCTGCTAAATCTAACTAGGGCACTTCACTCACACAAACACACCCACACACACCCACACACATCCCCACACACACACACACACACACACACACACACACACACACACACACACACACACACACAAATACACACCCCCACACACCCCCACACACACACACACACACACACACACACACACACACACACACACACACACACACACACACACACAAACACACCTCAACCTCTTAGTTCAAGAAATCTGGACAAAGCCTAAAATAAATAGGGACATATTATAAATATTGCTCTCATGAACATAGAAACTTGCTAGAATAACATGATTTGTGTTAGTATGCATTTTTCTAAGGATATGAAGTCTAAAACTCAAATGTCTGTCATTATTTAGCAACTTCAGTCCTTTTTCTGAGGAACAGGCAAAGGTATGGGTCAAAAATCTGGACATTCTGCAAAAACCTGGACAGATGAGGGCTATGCTACCTGTCTGTTACACACACACCTCTCTCCATCTTAAACACACACACACACGCACACGTACACGCACGCACACGCACACACACACACACACACACACACACACACACACACACACACACACTCCTTCTCCCTTACACACACACACACACACACACACACACACACACACACACACACACACACACACACACACACACACACACACACACACACACACACACACCTACCTCTTACACACACACACACACACACACACACACACACACACACACACACACACACACACACACACACACACACACACACACACACACACACACACACACACACACACACACACACACACACACACACACACACACACACACACACACACACACACACACACACACACACACACACACACACACACACACACACACACACACACACACACACACACACACACACACACACACACACACACACACACACACACACACACACACACACACACACACACACACACACACACACACACACACAGGCCTGTCATAATGGGGGTCAAGGGCCGAAAACTAGGGACACATTTTATATATTGCTCTTATAAACTTAGAAAGTTGATAGAACAACATGTGTTGCATTGCTACAAAGTTTCTGAAGGATATGAAGTCTAATGCTGAAATGTCTCCCATTATTTTCTGACTTAAGTCCTCAATGATCTGCTAGGTATTTTCAAGAACAACACAATTTTATGAGAAACAGATCAAAAATATGAGGCAAAAATCTGGACATTCTGTGAAAATCTGGACAGTTGACAGCTGTGCTCTGAACTGCACCACATCTTATTCAAGCCTTGCTTTAAAAAAAAAAAACCTTCAGGGTCCTGAACAAGATCTCACAAGATCGTCAGGATCAGCTCTGCAGTACAGGTTTATTTCTATTAATAGTTGGTAAAAGGGAGAGACACGAAGCATAAAGCAACCAACATAAAGCCATGACTTTAACTGTCTTACGCGGAGGGAACAGAACAGCACAGTTGTTTAAATTGCCCTCCAAGTTCCAATTGCCAGGCAAAAAACACAGGGCAAGCAAGCAGCTGCTCAGCCTCAGCTGCAAATGGGGAAGTTATTCATTCTTCTTCTAAAAACTCAGGGAAAGCAGCTACTTAGCCATGTGGAAATGAAGCCGCTCAGATGCAGACAGGCAAGTCTCTTTCTTTTCTTTTTTTTAATTGAGGGTGAGTGTTGCAGCTTTTCTTTCTTTCTTTCTTTCTTTTTTAATACACAAGGTCAGTCGCAAGCCCTGGATTCACAGATGATGCAGAAGTCTGAAATCCAGGTTGGTGCAAGCCCTAAACTCACAGACCCCTAGAGTTTATCGTACAGACCCCCAGGTGTCTGCCGACCAGAGTTTTGGAATCACTGTGCTAGTGGAAGCCTTAGCATGGAGGGCAGTCTTGCTGGCAGATCTGTAGGCTAATATGGAAATCCAGGGGAGTGGCTAATTCTAATTAGCCATGTGTTCTCCCCCAGAAATGTCATGCTCATGACTTATGCTTTCAATTGATTCAGAGACTTGCTGTGCTGTGTAAACTTCAACTGTTGAAGGAAAATGTGAACACTGTCAAAAGACAATGGTCATCCATTTACTCCTATGGATAAAGCCATGGCACAGGTAAGTGCAGTGAAGACATGGGGTGGGGGAGTGTTAATGTGTTTACTTATGTGTGTGTGTGTGTGTGTGGGGGGGGTGTAGGGGGATGCCTTTGCCAATGCAATGCATGGGCCAACAGGGAAAATACTACCGCTGTCAAGTCAGACAGCACTACTGTGAGAAAGAGGGCAATTCAGAGATATGCTAATGAACTGATAATGATGTCTTTCTCATTGTGTCATAGCTCTCTTTGAATTGCATTTTCTTACCATTGAGTAAATTGAACTACCTGTGGTAGATCTTCTTGAATCCTAGCGATTATTTGTCTACTTTAAACATTAGCCATTATACTTAAAGATATTCCTCTAACTTTATGACGTCCAAATGCCATCCAATATATCCCACCATGACCCTACTGAGTATGTTTGCCTCATCATAAAGGCTGGATTTTTTCAATTCCGGGACTACAGCCTTGACCCTGTAAGAATGTTCCAGAATACTACTTAATATATGGTATTTTACTGCTCCTAGTAATAACCCCTTCCTTCAGAGCATGATCATTGAGTCCATTTATCAGAGATCTGTTATTGAGTCTATCACACTTTGACCATCCCTGTGTTTCGCATCATTCTGAGTGGAATGGCATCAAATGTTTTGCTAATTAATTTACTTATTTTTGTTGTTTGAAGTGGATAAATTGACAAATCACCCTGAATATTTTCAACCATGGCTTGTACCAGAAGGACAATAGCTGTATGCACTGAAAATTTAAAACCAATAACCCACACAATTCCTTGCGACATGAAACAAAGCTAGATTACTTCTAGTAAACCTATACAGTTATAGGAACAAGATGCAATATGCTAGATGAAGAAGTGAACTGCCATTACTCATTGTTTTAGGCTGACTCAGGATACTTGTTCCCGGGGCAGCCTGAGAATCAAAAGAGTAACTACATTTTCCTTGCTCTGGATGGATTTGGACATGTAAATGTAGATATGGGAATAAAGTAATACTTTTTTATCCATTCTGTAAAGTTACTACTGTTTGCCATCCTATAAGACAATATGTATTTTTTATTTTATTCTATACTGCTGAGCTTCAAAATGTTGTCAGGGGGATGTTGGCAATTATTATACAAATGTGTATTAAGTAGGTGTGTGTGTGTGTGTGTGTGTGTGTGTGTGTGTGCGTATGCAAGCGCATGCATGCGTGTGTGTGTGTGTGTGTGTGTGTGTGTGTTTTGGCTGTAGACATTGAAAGGATTTTGGGGAGATAGGAGTGGATGGGTTGAATAGACCACTTAGTAATAGTATACTAAGTGTGTTTGTTTGAGTGTGCATACATGCGTGCATAGATATGTGTGCATGTGCGTGTGTGTGTGTGCGTGTGTGTGTGTGTGTGTGTGTGTGTGTGTGTGTGTGTGTGTGTGTGTGTGTGTGTGTGTCTGTGTGTGCAGGCACGTGTGTGTATGTGCCTTTTTTGGTGAACAGCAAGTGAAGCACAGTTTTGCTATCCTTTCATTGTTACCCTTGACTATTCTTCCTTCTGCATCTTTAATCTCCTGCCTGTTTTTTTTATCCTCTCTTTTGCTCCTGTAGGCCCAAGCCTAATAGCTCCTGTACCTGCCCTCAACTGGCTCATTTTTTCCATTGCAGTGGGAGCCAGTAATCCCTGGGTGAGGCACTGGTTCTGTGGTCCTTTTGTTCCTATCTGGACATCTCCAGTCAGCTCATCAACTGCACTGCAAGAGTTAGGAAGCAGGACAGCCTTCTGGTTCTGCTATAGCTGCCCTCAGCTTACTGGGCAGTTTGCACATGTCAGCATGAGCTCAGTAGGCTCAAGCCCCACATGGTGAACTCCTAGTACCCCTGTTAGGTGCACACATGTAGTGAGTTTGAGATGTCTGCCTTCTTCCAAGATTGGTGAGCCAACAGGCTCCTAGAGGAAACCAAACTGCACTTTGAACTTGGATCATCTGCAACTTAGTGAGGGTTTTACTCCTCTGTGCCATAGATCTGGTTCCCTGCCATGTTCTTTTGGTACTCTCTAGTGTAGCTATAATAAGCTTATTCCCTTACAACTTTTATTTTCTTCTTCATGGGTCTTTGCTGTTCTGATTGCCTATGTAATTTTTTTCTGCTCTAATTAAATAGTCCATAACATATTTTCTTCTTTATTTTTATCTTTTGAAATAATTTAAAATAAAATGTATACTTTTATTTTATTTTATACTTGTGAAGGTAAATTTTATTTTCCCTGAAAACTATTCCACCGTCCATATTGGTTCTTTGTTACCACATTAATTAGATACTCTACAGTTTATAAAAGTCCATGGGCATGACTCAGTTTCTTGACTTATTATGCTCCTAACTATTTGTGGATAACTTGTACCCATAGTGTCCTAAATCCTGCTGAGATAGCTGGGTCCAAAATATAAGAAGCTGCTACTGTTGGACATGACAGTAGTAGAGGTACTTAGACTGATAACCAGCAAAATATAGGCCCCCTGTCAAGACTGCATTCCTCCCCTACCCTATTCAGGACTCTAACAATGATTCCTACCTTTTTTTTATTTATTTTTTTATTTTCTTATCTGTTAACTGGGCCAGTGAGTTGGTTGGGGGAACTTTTCAGTCATGGCCTGAGGCATCTAGCGAAGACAATACATTTAATTGTAGGGTGAACATCTACAAAACTGCAGTTTACAGTAATATCTGCCTTATTCAGATGATATCAGTAATATCATATTGTTACATAAGAGTTACAGATTACAATAACGTTGGAAATCGTCTATTCATATGATGCTGACCATATGCTAATGAATTATATAAGCCATGTACAGTGTGTACAACTGACTAAATCTACAGGAGAAACATGATGATTAGGTGGAAATTGTGATGTAACGAATACAATCAATGACTGAGCATAGGCTGATAGATTCAGTGGGTTAGCCCAGGTCAATAAAATGTATGTGTTTATATTCTTTCTTTCTTAAGGTGGAGTTTTAGCTGTTCTGTTTTCTAATTTGCTTTAAGTTGTCTAATTTTTTTATTTCTTGAGGAATGTTGCAATCTTGAGAAATGTTTTTTCCTGTTATTTTTAAATTATAGTTTGGTCAAAGAGGCTGGATACCATCTTGGCTAAGTAGAGGGTAGTGGGTGTTTATTATATGTATTCTTTAGCATATTATGTACCCTTTTGGCTTCTAGTTCATTGTTATTGGATATAGTTCCCTCTAGAACCCAATCAAAGATTTAGTTGCCATTTTCTGTTTCCAAAGTAAGTCATGGTGCCCCAACTTTTTTTCAGCTATAGTACAGTTCTGTTGCCTTGAAACAGAGAGACAAAGAAAGAGACAGAGAAAAGCAACTTCTTCCCACCTTTCATCTTTTACTGTTCTTACTCCACCTGCAAAATGTATAGAGCTGTGTGCAACATCCCAGTTATAGTTGGCATGTATTATGTTTCTTTGGTCCAACTTCCAAATGAACTTTATGCATTGCCAATACTTCTGTTAGTTTTTAAAACCATTTACTGTATTGTAACAGTAGAGTTGCAACTTGAAGGTAGGGCTTTATGGAATGTTGGCATTGGATGAATATGTTTTCTGTTGCTGTACAGTTTTGAAGGGACATTTTTCATATCACAGAACTAAAGTTTAACACACACGATCAGAATGGTTACAAGGAAGGAATGGAAAAGCTAGTCCTGAATTCCTGTTTGTGGTAGCTTTGATGCATGCTGCATGATGGATTAAAAATAGTTTGGCTTACTAGTTTACTTCATGATTGGTTTATGGGTTTTTGTATTTATTTCTATTAATGAAAAAGTACTATTATAATGTGCAATGCAAAGGCTTATACACCAGACAACAGAAAAGTATAGTTTAGACTGAAAAACATCGAGTAAGTCACAGAAGGTCACATTATAAAAGCATACTCAAAGAAACTAGACTCTAAAAACAATGTAATGAAGAGCTACAGGAAAACTATAAGTTTAAAATACAACCAGGACTGAGTCATACTATATGGACATATGGCACTTCCATGTGATGAATCACTGATTCACCTTTAGTGCTTCATATCAGAATTGAGTCTGATGAAATCATTTGGTATGAGCAATTCCTCTGGGAATATTGAATAATACAGTTACTTAAGGACTCAATCACCATGTCTGGTCCTATAGCATTTATATCCCTGCTTTTTGGGGTCTGGGGTCATAAAACAGTTCTCTTTGTTTGAATTTGCCACTGACTGAAACAAAAGAAAGCATTCATGGACATTAACACTAATAACAATTATTTAATGTTACACTAGAGTTTTGCTGGCTTCTACTACACCATTAATAACCTGGCATAGGGGTGGTATTTTGCAGCTTTTGATAAATTTTACCAAAGAGTTTATGATTTATAACACAAAGAATGCACTTTCACTGCTCAGTTAACAAAATGTTAAGTGTACACTTCCCAGAGTTTCAGAACTGTATATATATTATTGCACAGCAAGAAGAGGTCAAGAGACAGATTAATCATACAGACAACTCTCAGAGCCCATTTATGTGTGCCACAAACAGCTATACATATCTTCATTAGTGGCAAAGCATGCAAAATAAGTAAATAACATATGTTTTGAGTTGGTTTCATATCCTTCGCTTGGCAGCAAAAACGGGTAAAGCTGTTTTAAACATATTGTTTAACAAGGGGGGCAACTGCTATTTTAATACTAAAATTGTATTTATGCTGCTAAAATTATTGTTTGACAGAGGTCAAAGCTAAGACTGGTGTAGCAAAAAACATCTGGAAAGGGTATTGGTACATTTTGTGAGCTCTGAGTTTATTGTTCTGATACTACTGGGTTATAGTATCAAACTAAGGAAAGAAATGTGCTTATTTTTTCTTCAGTTGTATATAGTATGTGTATCTCTACATACATACAGCAAAAGCTGTCTCCACGAGTGTAATCCATGGCATTGAATTTGCTGAATTCCCTTTCTCCTTTTGCCAATTTTTTTTTTCGGACAGAAACTGAGATGTCTATCTGCTGTTTCCTTATTTTTTTGCAGGAAGGCAAAGGGTTGTTGACTTCCTTTCCCCACCCTTCCTTCCTTCTTTCCGAAGGTACTCATCTGAAAAAAAAAGAGAACAGAATAATTTGTTCCTGTTCTCTTTCTTATGTCACTTCAGACATTGTCCCTGCTGGTTCCCTTATTGGGCTGCATTCTGTGTGAGAGCAGAGAAGAGCAGGTAGAGACAGAGAGAGAAGACAGCTTGCTACTGTCATTGGTGAGTGAAAGTTAGAAATGCTTGTATCAGGTACACTGTTACTCATTTGTCATGTGGTTCACAATATGAGGAGGATGTATTATTTATGCAGTGCATTGTCAGGTTAGCCATATTTTCAGATGGATGTCCTGTGGAAAATCAGACTTGTTAACTTTGTATCATGCAGCAGTGGACTGTATAATGCAGGATGCAGTGTGTTTACCAGCCCATTGGACATTTTCACTTACTGTACTGGAAATAGATATATTTTTAAACATCAAGAAATCTTTGCAGTCCTTCTATTGTAGTTCAAGTAGGTTTATGCATCTGTTACCCATTCTGTTTCTTTGCATATTACAAAACATGCTTCAATTAATTGTTCAGTTGAGAAGTGCTAGCATTGTTTTGGGTTGTCTTGCATTTTTTGTGTGACTGCTGAGTTTTTGCCAAGCTTGCTATTATGTGTCAGATCACATCTGGCTAATACCAGAGAGCAACACAATTATCACTGGTGGCTTTTGCCATTTTATTCAGCTTAGAATACACCATATCATTATGGTAAAGTGAGAGCCATTTGTATTATGTTTCATTTTAATTACATCAGTGTAGTATTGCCTACATGTTATATTTAGATGACAGTAAAACAGCCATTTTGGTAAGGCTTGGTGTAGAACTTATGCAGTAGTTCTAAATATAAACACCTGCAGACACATACACACTGTATTACCTTATTGCAATAAGTGTTACTGATACTTATGATAACTAACTGCTAAAATTTCAGTATGCATGACATGGCATTAGCATAATGCCAGCTCATTATTTGTTCGCTATCAGAAATGTTGGTTCATCCATAATGAAGTTATTACATGCATCTGCATTCCTTTGTATTTTGTTATTATGATTCTGATGCGTATTTTGCCTTTGGCTCGGGTCATGGCTGAAAGGGGTTGACTTTGGATCAGCTAACGTTAACAAAGCAAACAAATTAATACAGAAAAATGTACTGTGAAGACACTGTCTTGTTTATAAAACTATTGTAGTCTTTTGAAGCAGCATCAGGCTAAACAACGTAGCTGAATAGCAGGAACGTTGGGATTGATCATGATGAATGTTAAATCATAACAAGTCATATCTTTCAAATGTCCAGATTTTCACAGAATGTCCTGCTTTTTGCCTCAAAATTTTGGTCTGTTTCTCAGAAAAGGTGTGATTTTTCTGGTAAATCACTGGGATGATCTAAGAAATGAAATCACTAAATAGTGACATACATTTGAGTTTCAGATGTCATATCCTTTAGAAAATGCATTTTAACACAAACCTTGTTATTCTGGCTGCTTTTCAAGTTTATAAGAGCAATATTTAAAACCTGTTTCAATTTTTGGGCCTTTGCCCCCATTACGTCAGGCTTTGTCCATATTTCTTGGGCTAAAAGGTTAAGAAAATGCATCAAGTTTTCACTTGGCCTTTTTTTGTGCAGTTTTTGTGTGTGGCAGAAATGCATTTAGCATCTGTTGTGGTATGTTTCCCTGTGTAGTATTCTCTTCAGCTTTAGGTCAGTAACTGAAACAAAGTCTGGTCTGAAAGTTACATGCAGTGCCTGTTTAATAATGGAATTTAAAGAATTCTAGTTCTAAACATCGTGTCACAGGCAGTGAGTATATGAAATCAGTCCTGGATGAAGAGAGCTGCCTTGCTGACATCAGCATGCATGTATACATGGTAGTGAATGGTGGTGATTCTGGGACCTGATTTGACTTATTTACACTGCAGGGGCAGTTTGAGAACAGAATTAGGCAAGAAATTACATGCTCAGATTCAGGCTAGTTTCTACATATTATGAGCAACACACCCAGGGAGGGTGCTAGTCAAATATGCCCATGCAATTGCTAGTTTGACCCTTTCCAATCTTTGAGCTGAGGCACCAATGTGATGAACATGGGGTGGAGGATAAGCTAAGTGAACTTGAGAATTTTATTCCAAGTAGGATGGAACACATTGGCCATGACACAGTCTCAACTAATGTTTTCTTTTTACCTCACAGTACTCTGTGAGAGTCTGAATAGTACACTAAATCAGCATTCTCTCAACACAGCTAGAAACACTCACTTGGAAACCTATATAAATGGCAAGGAATTAACTTGTAGAAATGAAGTATGGCTTGTCCATAAATAGCTGTGAAACTTGTAAAAATGTAGATAGCACTTAGTGATGTGTCAGTCACCTGGTGGGAGGTACAGCACAACTCTTTGATTATTTACTGTTATACATATTGCAAATCGCTTTAGAAATTAGATGTCAACTTTACTTTCACACCTTATAAGACCCACAAAGTGCTTAACAAATTCTAAACTAAATATGATGGAGCTCCTTGCTTAATCAGTCACATTTAGAAGTGTTTTGCTTTTTAGGTAGTTTTAGTCTTTTCCAAATATTACTTTTAAGAAGGGGAATATTTGGAGTTTCCAATGGGAACTGAGCGTCTAAGTGCTCCGGATTGTGCGGAACGCTCCGCATTTAAGATGAGCGAAGCGACCATTCCGCTGTTCCGCATTGAACAGCTGTGGCTCCGCTACAAGTATTTTGATTGGTTTGTGTACCGCAATTACTGCCAATCGGCATTGCGGTATACAAACCAATGCAAACCTCTGCTGCCATTCTGCATTACACAACGTTGGCTGTGCGCCGCAGTTTTTGACTGACTGGTAGACCGCATTTACAGCCAATCGTGAATGCATTCTATGAGCCAATCAAGTAAAGAGTCTCAGGAGGACAGGAGCCTATGAGAGCTCCCCAGTACTAGCCAATCATGTTCCGGGAAGCCTTTTTGCGCCAAAATAATGGCTTGCAAAAGGCTTCCCGGAATCAGGGATTTTACTTTTTAGGTCTAATCCTCAGGAAAGAAGACCGGGAAGGAGCAGAATATGGGTTGAAGACATCAGGAGAAGGAAGGTGCATATTGTGGACATCGGGAGAAGAAAGGTGCATAATGAAGACTTTGGGACTCGGAAACGGCCAGAACAGAAGGGCTGAGGTTTTATTTTGCTGCTGCTTGTTGCTGGACTACCAGGATCATCATAGTTTGTGCCGTGGTCATCGTGGTGGATTATTTGTGCTGCTGCAGACTTTGGCTAACTGCATATTGAGCGGTTGCTGTGTACCTAGGCAAAGGTAAGTGTTTTAGCTGCAATGGCAAGTGTTTTCTTTGAGAACTGGTATGCTAGCACAGATCTTGTTATTCTAACAACTTTCCAAGTTTATAAGAGCAATGTTTAGTGTCTGTAAGTTTGTGCCGCATGTTTCTAGTATGTCTCTGAAGTCCGCCAGAAACAGAGCTAAATGTATGCCAACAAAGATACTGTTATAAACTTAAAAAGTTGCTAGAATAACAGGAATATTTAAAGTTTGTTTTTGTACTGCTTGTCCCCCTAGGATTTTGAAGTCTGAAAGTAATTGAGCAATTGTGTACCAACACAGATCCTGTTATTCTAGCAATATTTGTAAGCTTATAAGAGCAATATTTAAAGTGTCTCTATGTTGGTGTTGGTATTGCTTGTCCCCCTAATATATCTCAGAGTAATTGCCATTTATTCTAGCAATATTTCTAAGTTTATAAGAGCAATATTTAAAGTGTCTCTGTTGTTCTGCATGCCCCCCTAGTATGTCTTTTTTTCCAGAAACTGTATGCCAAGCCAGGACCTGTTATTCTAGCCACTTTCTAAATTTATAAGAGCAATATTTAAAGTGTCTGTGCTGCTTGTCCCCCTAGTACGTCTTGGAGAGTAATTGCCATATTTTTTTTAGAGAAACTTAATGCCAAGACAGTTCCTGTTATTCTAGCAATATTTCTAAGGTCATAAGAGCAATATTTAAAGTGTCTGTTTGTGCTGCTTGTCCCCCTACTACGTCTCGGAGAGTAATTGCCATTTTTTAGAGAAACTGAATGCCAAGACAGATCCTGTTCTAGCAATATTTCTAAGGTTATAGGAGCAATATTTAAAGTGTCTCTCTAATATGTCTGTTTAGAAAATGTATTAAATCTGATTTTATTTTTGTAAAGTGCTGTTTCATTTACTTATGGTGTGGTTTATTTGCAGATTATCAAATAAAGGTTTTGGATCTGGGAAGTGTGTTTTATTGAATTTTACAGATGTTCTAGCATGATCCATGGCAATGGCACGTTTCACACAGAAGGAAAATAGGGTGTTCCACATTTTGACCATTTGTCACACATTGTTAGGGTCTGTGTTCCACATTGGCCTCTTAACAGGTTGAGACCTATGAATGGGAAATGTGTTTAGTATGCCCTAGTCTAGCCTTATAAAATATTTAAAATAATTGTCCTTCTAATGTCATTTTTTAAGCAATTAACTAGGTAAAGCACTATCAAAAGTCAAATAAACCGGAAGCAGAGCACTGATATGCAGTGGTGTTGTATATGCTAAATATATGTAATATGGATGAAAGGACATGTGTAGTGATTGGCTATGCAGTTATAATGGCAGTAAACATATATCCAATTAGGCAAGAGTAGCCCGGCATGGGTCATGAAGAGTTAACAATTCCAAGGTTAACACAGAATACTGAAAAAGTAAAGTAAGCAAATTAGGATTAAACAAATAAATGCATATTTTAAGTTGTTTTCAAATGTAATTAACTAATGAATGAATTAATTAATTAATTAATAATCTAGTTTATTTATTTTTAAACCTGTTAAACAGGCTAGTCAAAAGACCCTTTTCAGATATGTCCCAGGACTGCAGCAGCCATATAACAAGTTAAATAAGTTAGTGCCAACCCACTGGACTAGAAGTAAGATGCTCATCTGTGCCACTGGAAAGCTAAATTTGGAAATGAACCCTGGAGCTGAAAAAGAGGCACCTGGGGAAGTAGGATTTAGTAACGACTGACCAGCTCTTGACATGAGAGAAGGTCACAAGGTCTATTGCAATCTGTTTGTCCTCTGGGAGAGATAAGGGACCTTGCAAGCTGAAATTTGTTTTATAAGTAGTGGGAGAGACATACATCAAGAGTTGGTATGTGGGTATATGGTTATATATAAGGACATATCTGTATTTCATTCTCTCTCTCTCAGTTTGGGATTCTTTCCAGGCCATCACAGAATAATGGCTGCTAGTCCCTGTCTGTGGCTATCTATGCAAGTCCTCAATCTGCAGCCTTAACAATGAGTAGCCACAAGGCTCTGCCCTCCAAAATGTTTATTGAGAATCCTACCTAGTAAAGAGATACATCTCTGATTACCCAGAACGGAGTTACTGAGGTGCATGGGGAGAACTGCGGGAGGCTACTCAACAAGTTGGTGGCAAGTAATTGCTAGGCAGGAGATGATGGTGGTACATAAATTACTTATAGAAAGTTGTAGAAGTTAGTAAAATTGTGATTCCAATATTCACAGTGATACAAAAGTATCATAGTTGAGTTTAGTTTAAAAAGATTGGTCTGAAACTGGAAAATGCTAATCTATAAGGTAGCTAAAATTACTACTATTAAGAATAAGAATGCCTAATACTGAAATATTAAAAATCAGGAGAAATATAGAAGAATAAAGGGATTTATATAGGGTAGTGGTTTAGAGTTAATGAAGCAAATCTAAAAATGTAGGGGGTTGAAAATAAATGACGGAAATAAATTATAATTAATGACTTTAATGATTATTGTTTTGGTTAACAAAACAAGTACAATAGGTTAAGGGGAGGAGGCCTGGCATGATGGTAACCTTATAGACACAATGCAGAGAGTTTGAGTCTGACTTTGTGTTATTCGCTAGGCTTAAAAATGTCCCTTCATTGCAATTAGCCTAGGATTCAACAATGAAACTATGAATTCAAAAAGGTAACAAAGTAAATCCTTCAGAGTGGAGCAGTAGGGATAGTACGAAGTACTGATAGGGGTATAAAGAATTCCGGACTGCAAGGGCGAGTTTACTGCAAGCACATTCTGTTGAGGAGAGTACAAAAGGGAATCTTTTGTAGGCGCAAAATGATGTACACCTATAAGTCATATTTTTGCCTTTTTCATGCAATCTTTTTCCACTACTGTTATTTCTTTCAAATGTATGTCATATTTTGTATATGTTAGTAAAAACAATAAACAAGAAAGTACCACCACTCAGATAAAGCTGGTTATACTAAATAAACTTGAGGAAATGCAAAAATGAAGTAAACCTGCACTACAACACTCGATAGTAGAACAAATTTATTAACTTACACTTGCTAGTATCCAAAGACTTTCACCAAACAGGCTTCATCGGGCAAATAGTCAAACAGTAAAATAACCAGCTTTAAATATCCTAATAAGTCTTGTGACTGAAATTATGTGACTTTTATAATTAAGCATTTAAAGACACAAGCATATACATATAAGAAAAACGTGTATGAAAAGCATAATATAAACAATAATAAAAATATACAAAAATACATAAAAATTGTTTTATCATTTTATTCTGTCTCTTAATTAATTTAAAACTGGTTTCAATGTAAAACTGTCATTAAGAGGTTGCTGTGCCTTAAGATGAATAATCAATTTGTTCTCAAGAATTTCAGTATTGTTTTTAATGTTTATTATTATATATATTGTGCTTTTTTTTGTTTGATCTACTACTAAGTGTTGTGGTGCTGGTTTACTTCATTTTTATATTTTGTATACGTACCTGATTTACTACTATTGTATATTATCTTGGACTGTGGCTGAAATTGGCCCATTATGATTATCTGTGGTAGCAAATGACAATAAACGAACCAACAAACAAGCAAATAAATAAATACATAGACAAATAAATCGAGTCAGAATTTAAGTGCTGCTCATATGTATAAATGCACAATTACCTGATTAAGATTGAGTTGATCACTTAACAATATAAATAGCATTAGTCTCTGAAACTCTAATCAGACAACGAGCACGTTTGACTTCATAATGCATGTTATGAGCTATTATTAATATCTTGTTGAAGAAATGTACACTGGATCTTATTATGATGGAATCAGTTTAAGCACTAGGGAAGCACCTATATTTTCCACATGCTGTAAAAATAAATTTTTAAATGAGTGCATCTGATTAGATATATATTCATTTAAACTGTTATGCATTTCATCTTGGGGCAGCACAATGACACAGCGGATAGCATTGCTGCCTCACGAAGCATGGTCTGCTTTATATTTTTATGCTCATTTTCTGTGGTGTCTGCATGACCTTTCTTTGTCTATAGGCGTTTTCTCCAGGGGCTCCACTCTCCTCCTGTGTGCCCCAAAAATATGCTCCAGGTGAATTGGTGATCTTCCAGAATTGTTTGTAGGTGTATATTCTATGCATGTGTGAGAGTGTGTGTGTCTTTGCCAGAGCAGTAGCCAGGTAAATTGGTGCCCTGGGCAGTCCCTTGACTAGCATTCCCTGAAAACCGGCTAAGTAGGCACTAAAGAGAAAAAAATCATATAACGCTACTCTGTAAATGCAGCAATACTTACAATACATCTTTGATTCATTCATTTAAGCAGCTGTGACAGTTTAAATGAATGAATATCATCATACTGATACTGAGTGAATGCTGGCAGTAGATTGCCAGTCGTGCTAGACTACACTGCACTCTACTTCTGATTGATGGCATTACTGATGCTGTCCCCTAACAGCTCAAGCCCAGTGCAGCATCCCTTTCTGACCGGCTTTAGCTATAGCCCTGGTTTATGCACCCTGTAATAGACTGGCATACCATTCAGAACTAATTTAATCAGGAAATGAATGAATGAATTAATTAATTAATGAATGAATGAAAATATTTAATTTACATTAAATGGGTTAATTGTTCTGAGCTTAAGAACCCGAGGTGAAAGTCTCCAGTACACAAATTTAGATAGCTAAACCTCTAGAGATGACAGGCTGGAGTGCCAACCATTGTACTTCAGGCATTTCAGGAAGGCTTACATGATCACAGAGCAGTAATCTGCAAGACTCAGTATCCATGCAGTTTAACAATAGGTTAATGCAATTCCATGGGAACAGAGAAAAACAGAATCAGTTAATATTTAAAGACTGCTTAACGTTAAACTTACATGCACCCAGTCATCCACCATCCATCCAGTTTTCAATATGTGCTTTATCTATTTCCTGGTCGCAGGGATACAGGTGACTGTCTGGGCAAGAAAAGTGAGTAAAAAAGGAACGAGTCTTAGATAGGATGCCAGACCATTGCAGAATGCATGAACACTCACATTGCATATACATCTAGGAGCAATTGCAAAAGCTCTGTTTTACCTACCATCATATCTTTGAGAAGTAGGAGAAACCAGGTAATTCCATGAAAATCCTTATGCATGCAGGAGACATGCAATTCTACACAGAAGAATAATCCAGAAGCATATGCAGCTGTTCTCAGAACTTGATAATTGTTTCCTGCTATATATGACATTATACAGAGCTATCTTTAGTTTGTACTGTGTTTTTAGTGTAATATTTATTTATTTGACATTTGTTTACCGGGAAAGTCTGACTGGGTAAAACCCATTTTTAGTGGAGGCTTGGGGAGAAAAGCTTCACATACAATGAACAAAAACAATTTATAGGTAACATTGACATATATTGAAAAATGCATAAGATAATGCTTAATAAGACAGAGATATAGAGAAAATACATACAATTAGATATATATAATACAGATGCCTAATCACTCTTCCCTATTGCAGTCACAAGTACAGTTTAAACAAAGCAAAAAAGTTAAATTCAGATATAAAATCTTGTATACAGTGGTAAGCTGGGGATTTTATGAACTCTAGAAATATAGATAGAATGATAGTTTGAAATTATCAGAAATGAAATACATGTTTTAGGTTTAGATTGAAATTACAAGAAATGACTGCTGTCACTTCAGTGACAACAGTGCAATATATCTGATATAGTGAAACATCTTCTAATACAAGGTAAGATGAATACAGTAATTTGTCTCTCATAGTACTTCTGAGGTGAATGCAGTTCTGGGAGGAAGGTCTCTGCAAAACTGCCCAGTATGTTGGATAAGCATTCTGATGAATACTGGGGTTATGAGCACAAATATATGGAGCCTATAACTGAGAGCATTACAGGAGCAAATGATAGCTGTAGAGAGGTAACCATCACTGAGAGACAGAGGTAACGGTGTAGTGAGAACTGTCTGATAAATAATGAGGTGTGAAGTTTCAAGGACTCAACTGTTTCGACTTGTGAGGTCAAAAGTGTCTTTTTCTGATGGGGTTTCAGATACTAATGTTGTTTATATTGACAGACATACTATACAAGTTCTGGTTCATAGGTCCATAAGTAAGTGCTTGGTGACCTGCCCTTGCCGGCCACTTTAAGCCAAGCCAGTTTCCCTTTTTGCGCTCAATATAATCTATCCCATTCGGTTATAGATTGGTCTTATCCATCCCATGGATAATAATAATAATCATCTAAACAGCTAGCATACTGTCTAACTCTAACATTAACTTTTAAATGCATTTTCTTTTTTATTTACATTTAACTTAATTTACAGTGCTCATTCCATATTAATGTTCTGTGTTTAGCAACTGATATAATGTGATGTTCCCATCACACATACATAGACCATCCATTCACCAGCATTAAAAAAAATCACTGAATGTGGCACCATGGTGAGGTCTGACACTGCTGTAGTGGGTGATTGAAATTGATGCACTATATACACTTTGCCGGGTTGAGTGCCTCCCCATTGTAACAGTACAACGTGTAGATATTTCTAGACAACAGAAAAAACATATTTCAATATAACTCAAGAAACAACTCAGTAACTCAAAAATCTTCCTTATTTACTGTCTTAGCTTTACTCCAGTAACACTTATACTTTAATGACATATTATGAGACATTCTGCATTTGGAAATAAACAAGTTAGCAAGGTAGCTATTTTTTGTTTTATCAAGAGAAAGCACTTTGTGGTGCATCATCTACAAGGATAATGTAGCATAAGTGTAGCCAGAAATTTTCATTATATACTTAGACCTCAATAGCACTGCCACTCCACTTCATTGTCATTTATAAAAATGTTAATTTTTCTCCAAATGTTGTCTTTAAAGTCTTAAAAGGTAATCTTCATTTTTAGGTGTTGCCAACTACAATCATAAAGAGGACATTTTAATGGACTATTCCTTTTTTATTCAGTTTTTCAAACTACAATACTCTGGAAGTTATCTCATGTTTCACGGCCATATGTAGAATATTTTGAAATTTTTCAAAATACAACACTCTGGAAGTTATACCATGTTTCAATGCCATATATAGTTTATTCTGAAATGGATATTGTCTTCTAAATGCACCCTTTTTTGGGTAGGGCACATAAAAATCAATACACAAGTCCAGCTGGAACAGCAAAAAAAATAAATAAATAAATAAAAAAGTAGACTCAGAGTGATAGATATCTATAGAAAACTGGGTCTACAGATGTGTCTTTCACTACTTTTTGTCAAACTAAAAAAAATATGTACAATTATAAAGGTTTTTAGTGCCATGCACATAGGCAAATTCCCAGTAAGTTTTACCTGGAAATGAGAAATGACTAAGGAGGACTGATTTAATATTAACATTTTTGCAGTAATATTTTCATATATGGAGAAATGTTTCATGCTAAATTCCTTAGATAATCCACACAATAAAGTCTTAGACAGAATACATTTATGAGAGGCAAATTCCAGTTTCATTATGGACATTACAAAGCAGGAAAAAGCATGATAAAACTGAGAAATACATTTATTTGTGTTTAATTATAGTTATTTTCTGGGGTAGAACACTGATCTCCATGGATCTTTTTCAAACTCAGCCTGGGAAATGTATCTAGTTAAGTGACTTGCTCAGAGGCACACATTTAGGAATGGAGGCTGAGAGAATCAAACCTTACACCACCGGATCACAGAAAACAGCTTATTAAGAGTTCCCTAATCCTCTACGTGAACTACAAGACCATCTAAGCCAATTGCCATACCACCTGTTACCTTGACGTACAGTACCATTGCCCTACTTCAATTTTTCTCCAAAGTACACACCACTAAAATGTTAAATCATGAAATATTGATATACAACTTTTGGAAATGTGTGGAGAAAAGTAATAAAGACTACACATAAAAGCAAGAAAGCTTCAGGAGGTTAGAAAACCATGAAACCATTCATGGATACTGAAAGATTACTATGCCATTTACTGAACAAAATACATGGATTCTTTATCACAAAACTATATACCATGTGGCATCAGTATGCAACAAATACAAAATTAAACTCAAAATACCAACTAATCTAAGAGGAGCAGTAAAACAAACATAAGGTCTGCAAAAAGTGAAACAAATTACATTTTGCATTTTCATCTACTTTTGCTTAACTGTAACATTTCCACAGCAAGAAGTCAGAATTTCAAGCCAGTAAAGGTCATTGAATATGCTACTTAAAGCATACATGTATTAACTCAGAAATTATAGTGAAAAATAGAATAAATAAGTTATTTATCAAGCTAGGGCATGATTAAGTACATGACTCTAAAACTATATGCAAAATATACAAATATATTACATAATATCTGCAAAAGATATCAAAAGATATAAAAAACACTACAGATAGCAGCAGGAAATGCATATATATATATATATATATATATATATATATATATATATATATATATATATATATATATATATATAGATGCTACTGTACATATAATAGCTGTACATATAATACTGAAACTGGCATAAATACAATGTATTTTACCAAAGGAAGGAGCAGTTTTCTGAAATGAAAAAAATGATGTTGTATATTCTGAATGTACATCCATCTTAACAATAGCCATGTCCTCCATTTCTGTGTTGGTCTTGAACATTTTACAGCCAGATTATATGCTAATTTTGAGATCTTAATCTCAGAATATTTGTGTACATTGACATTATAAGTCATTATAAGTGAAGAATATTTGTGAAAAAGGTGCATTACTACTGTATAATCCTCACATAGTATCCTACCTTCAAACCACAAAAACTGTAAAGGAAAACAGCACATACTGCCTAAAATCTGTATAACACACCTGCTTATATTACAAGAGTGGTCAAGTCTCAGAACCTTAGAATGAACACCTGTGGAATTCACGAACTTTAAGATAGTAATAGGGCAGACGAGATTACCTTATTGTTTCCTTCTGCCACCAAGCAAATGTAATGTGATACCTGCCATTTATAAAATGATACTGGACTATTAAAAGGAGCAGCATGCATTGCGAATATAAAGCTCACAACTTGTATGTCTACAAAACATTTAATGGTATTGTTAGCACCAGGTGTTCATTCATTTAATAATGGCATGTGTTTCATTAAGTACAGAGGCTGAACATTCATTTGTAATCTGTGATCAAAATTACTAAAAGGATAACCAGGGATAGGAATATTTACATATATTAGATATTAACAGTTCATCCATGCCATGTTGTCTTAATGCAACAGTATACAAAAAAAAATAAAACTCATTCAGCTGCCTACACTTACGATCACAAAATAATAAAAACACAGAAGTCAGTAAAAGTAATCCACTGTAATAAAGATGAAATATTTTCATTGCAACAAAATAGCAACTTCATCACTACCACAGCAGATGAGGATGTCTTGGCCAAAGTTTTTTTTTTTTGTTTTGGTAAAAAAAAAAAAAAAAAAACAGTCAGCAGCCATTGTTCATATTGTTCTATATCATATCCTTTACCGTATGCATGGCTGTCATGGTGCTTACAGGTATTTTTAAAGGTTGTGCAGCATTACTGCTTGTCTGTCCTACAGTAGGTTGTCATCTCTAGTGTCTGAGGATCAGTTTAGTGGAGTACAAATAATACAGTTCCATCATAGGACACTACAAGAAGAATTGTCTTTAAACTTGCAGTCAAGCCTTGGGGATGAAGCAGTTTTTCAGGTTGCAGCATAAACTCAGCTTAACCATACACCTTGTTGATAGTTTTTTTTTTAATTTGTCAGGAAAAAACTAATGTTGGCCCAGATGCAGATCTCAGTATTGAATTTGTACACATGTATCTGTAAGTGAGAGATAGACACAGAAAAGAACACGAGAACAAAATAGAGTAGTTGTATTTAAGACAGAGACTTGATCTTTTTTCATACTTTCTCCTCGCAACAAATTCAGCTTGGTTTTGAGGGTCTTAAAGGCTAGCCTATTCTACCTCCTAGAAGTAAGCCAGAACTGTTTCTTTTGGAATGAGACTGCAGTGACTGTCGTCTATTAATTATCAAGAACTATGCTGAACAGGTTCCTGTCTCTCGTTTATGTGCCAAATCTTCCTGCACTTTTCAAAATAAAGCCTGCACACACTGTAATTCAGTTAAGAATACTTTATTATGTGCAGTGAAGGTAGATGTCAGCAATAACCGAATACTCTTTCCAATAACAGTGCTGATAAACTGAAACTGTCCACTGCATTTATATTCATATTCCTTTGATACACTGAACGAGTCCTCTGCATTCAGATTCTTCATATTTCTTTCCTCCTGAATAGTATACTTAGTCTTCTGGAATGCTGGATATTTGACCTGACTTCTACATTCATACCTAAGTGCCTGTACTGCCTTCTGAGGACTGCACTGTCATGACTATCTGCATATCAATCCAAACAAACTCAACTGTCTCTGAAGTATGTCCTAGTAATATCAAAACCCTGTAAAGTTCTACATGCCTCTTTAGCCTTGCTTCCCAAGCCTTGTACCATACAAACAAGATGCATTTGTACTCAAATGTGCAAGACATTCTATTCTTATTAGTACTCTTGACTGAAGGTTATTTTCACTGATTGAAAGTGCATTTCCCAAAACTGTATGCAAACTGTAAAGCCTGCTTTAATATGGCTGCATTTCTAGACTTATGTAAAAAGAATACTGTATTTATGTACATTTAAATGATGCCTGACCTAACAATATGCTTTTGACAATTTCTCAACACCATGCCATTGGTTAGCTTGACAGCTGATGGCATATTCCAGGTTATGTGAAGGACACATAGACATAAACAGAAAAAAGTTTGACAACATGCAACAGCAAAACCTTCTCACCAAACAATACATCATCTACTATTCATTAACATGTGCACATCTTTCCTCTTGTGTTCCTAGAAATGAAACATAACACCTGCGTAAGAGCAATGCCATTATCGCATCTTTTATACATTTAGCTGCAGTCTTTTTTATGACAGTTCGTCCATTTTGTAACATCCTCAAGATGACCAGATAAATGATTTTTTCTGCATAAACAATCCTTATTTGTACAGACAACAATAACAAACAGAAAGTTCAAAATGTGCTGGCCTCTATTTAAATGCAGTAAATATATTCTTCTTCTCCTCTGTGTTACAATGAATCTGGCCTTAGTAGCAGTAATCAAAACCTCAGCTGCACACCGTTAGGACACTTTTCTTACTTACAGCAACAACAGTCTCTTCTTAACACTAGCTGATAAGCCTCATCACTTCTGGTCTTACGTCTTGTGAATCATCAGTTACTTGCACAGATAAAAAGGAGTCAGATGTTTTACAAGCTCTTCATCTCGTGTGTTTTAATATTTAGGAAACCAAATTTTATTAAATAATGTTGTTTTTAACCTGCCTTCTCCTTGAACTCTGTCAGATGGACATCTATGCAGGAGACTTCATTTTAACAGTTTCTTGAGAAGTTTTGAACAATTATTTTCTTTCACAATATCGGATATAAATTTAGCAATTTGTTGTTTAGTGGCACTCAGCTTCTCTTCCTTCTGCTCTGTTTTACAATTGTTCATTCGAACTTTCTAGTTTTAAAAAAGCTTATTGCCACAGGTGGGATTCAGAGATGAGCATCACAGGGCAGTTGCCGAACTAAGGACAACAGTTTTTTAGCCCAATATCTGGGCCCAGCACTACTGATAAGTTTTATATTTACTTCCCATTCTTAGATGTGCTAACAGTTCCACAACTTTGAGGAGCTGCAGTGTGTTTTCAGGATCATCCCAATCTACTTTGCATTACTAAAAAGATAAATAATCTAAATGTAGGAGCTTAGACTATTGTGACCGAGATGTTGCACTCTGGGTAACATAAGGAGACATGAAGAGCTGGGTGGGGCAGGTAACTGTTTCTTCTCTTAAGAATGAATGCCAAAAAAAGGCATACGTAGACAGGAAGCACACACATACAGACTGGTGTACTATCATCGCTACATCACACTTCCTCTCA
Organism: Protopterus annectens; assembly: GCF_019279795.1. Classification (NCBI taxonomy): domain Eukaryota; kingdom Metazoa; phylum Chordata; order Ceratodontiformes; family Protopteridae; genus Protopterus; species Protopterus annectens. The sequence continues at coordinate 421,771,653 of NC_056730.1, read as the reverse complement.
TCTTAATCACAGACATGAAATATAATCATGTCATGCATTTAAATGTTAATATCTGTTATAACAGAAAGGTGAACATTTGTTTACAGCTCTACATAAAGCTATTATATGTAGATGGGGAAAGGGGGATTATGGATGGTGGTAACTGTAAATGTCAGGTGATGCAGTAAATACTATGATTTAATACATGCAGGCTATAATATCAATATAAATTAATGAACTTGTTCTGCTTATGTCAGAATCCTGATCACCTGATGATATACTTTCAATGTCATAAAGTTTATTTTCAGGTTATGCTACTATGGCTTCCCCATGACAAACTAATGTTCTGTGCAAATCTTTTCAGGTGTTATGGATTAGAATTTCTGGGGCTCTGTTTGGGTTGGAGATATAGGTAGCTTCAGAAAATGGCATAATCTTGCCTTTATGATGCTGTTTTTTTTTTTTTTTTTTACATTTTCTTCCTTTAGCCCTGCTTACCCATTATGTTGTTCACACAGTTATTTTATTTATTCATTTTATTGCATTTGTTTACCGGGAAAGTTCACTGGGCCTAAAAGAGCCCATTTTCATTGGAGGCCCGGGGAGAAAAGCTCCGACAAGAGCATAAATAAATTAAACATTAATTAGTACAAATGTAGAAACAGTGTTACACATAGTGATTACAGTAATATATACAGAATATATACATAAAAGCAGGAATTTAGTTGGTTTGATTATAGTAATATATAAAGAATATATACATAAAAGCAGGAATCTAATTGGTTTGATTACAGTAATATATACAGAATACATACATAAAAACAGGAATCTAGTTGATTTGATTACAGTAATATACACAGAATATATACATAAAAGCAGGAATTTAGTTGTTTGCCAGATGAATTCAATCAGAGAGGTATAAACAGTGACTGATCAGCATTATTGTACCAGTATTAACAAGTGATGAAAAAATAATAGATATGGAGAAAGTATCATCGGTCAGCAGCAGCAAAACGCACAGGTGCTTAGTTATCATATAAGGAGAAGGAAGAGGTTAGGTTATAGAACAGGTGCAGTATATATAGTATATATTATAGAGCAGGTATAGTTGTCATGCCCGTTTAACCCCTGCATCTCCAAATTGCTCCTGTCCCTATTATGACCTTACTGTCGGGTTCATATATTTGTAGGTAATACTAGGCAAGTCTGCACTGCGATGGTGGTGCTGCGGTAGCATTGTCGCCTCACAGTAAAATGTTGTCCTGCTTGATTCTCAGCTAGAGCATCTTCTGTCTGGAGACATGCGTGAATGGGCGTACCTTCGTTGAAGGTTGTGAGTCAGGGCTGGCAACCCGGCACGTAAAAATCTACTGCCAATCATTAGTGGACCGGAGTTCCGCTGTGGCGACCCCTAACTGGGAAAAGCCGAAAGACACAACAACTAGGCAAGTCTGCAGACTATTACACGCCTAGACAATAACTATCTAAGCATGTAATAGTCTGTTGACTGTAGCTAAAGGTGAGACTCAAACAATGTACATTGTGTCTCTGAGGTAAACACCTTACTTGTTATGCCATCTCCAGTCCTGTTGATAGACCAACTAAGCATAAGTGCCTCTTTTCAGGGACAACCCAGCTGAGGATCCCACAATTTCTTGGGGTGTTGAGCTTATAGTACATGCAGTAGTAATACCTGGGAAGTAACCTGGCTTCAGAAACCAGCATGCATATGGTGGTCAGTCAACAGTGCCTCGACTCATTGCTATTCCCAGTATGCAGACATAAGTTGTTCAACTGGCCAGGTAATGAAAAGTGGCTTAAGGATGCTCCAGCCTTGGATCCCTAAAGGAACCCACCTCCAAGCCTTCCTACACTCTCTACTTGGAATTCTGTTATGCTATGAGCTCTGACCTTTGCCAGAGCTCAGTAAGATGTTTGCACTGACCTCTGACTGCACCATCGAGATCTCAAGCTGCTAATCACACTTGGGCCATATGGGTCCTAGTCAGGATTTTATCCCTCAACACCACCAATACAGCTTTATGGTGATGTTTTCTATTTCATGGTCTAGGGCATTTATGATATAGTCCTCTCTGTTTGGGGAATTGGGTAATGATTTGTCATGGCCTGAACAGATGCTTGTCCTACCATCTTCCTGGGAGCTCAGCCATTTTCATCCATCCATCCATCTTACAGTGTGCCCTTGTATATCTAGCTTTCCTCTGTTATGCAGCTGGTCACTTGTCTTTCTTTGGAAATGGCTCTGGTCATCCATTTGCTTAGGGGTGCATACCTGGGCATTTGGCCTCTTACCAAAACCATTGGTCATCTTGTAGTAAGTGATGTACCTTTTGGTTAATGGATGGTACAAATTTGGTGTCCACCCATTTTCCATATGTAAGCTCAATTGTGTACATCAAAAGTCTATGATATAATGCCTCCTGGCTTCCAATTTTCATTTCTGACACCCTACTTAACCAGACAGTGTTTCTGGGTTGTCCCTGAAAAGAGACAAATATGGTTGGTTGGTTTACCCAGCTAACAAAAAAGTGTGAAGAAGAAATCTAATACCATGCTGACCACAAGGGGAATAAAATGACTGTTTAATAACAAATGATCTTGCACCAATTTCTGTAACGTATAGCTTACTGCGAAACTCACTGCATCAGCTGCAGAAGCTTCCATTTTATTACTGCATTTTCTCCATTTTTCTCACTTATTCTTGTTGTACAACTCTAAGGGTGATTATTTCATCTACAGTTCTGTCATTTTCTCTTTTTTATTTTTTACCAATGTTTAGGGTTTCTAATACCATGAAAAGAATGCATCCCATTTCTAAGTCATTTTTAAATTAAAATCCTTGCACTTGGCAATGTGCCCAGAATTACAATCTCTTCACGATGTAGGCTTTTCACTATGACCGGATCTGACAGTGTTACCAAATATACATGCAGTCTCATGACTGCAAACCTATAAGTCAATTTCAAGAAAATGCATGCCCTCCTGAAATGGAGGGATATATACTTGTGCCATGCACTGTTTTGGAATATTACTTGAAAAAATATGAAGCATGTTTTCCTCTCCAAATGACCTAGTACTTTTATGGGCCAGTAAGTCACTCTAAAGACACAAGTAAGGACAGGAAGAACAAACATTTTTTAATAGCTGAAACTTTGTCCTGAATGTCAAGGCAGTTTTCAATACTAGTTTTCATTTTCTAAAATATTACTTAATAAACTTTGCTCTCATTTCTTCATGTTGTAATGCTAACCCTTTTTGTATTTATACATATGTATATATATATATATATATATATATATTTCCTCTTATTCAAGTTCTTTTATTATTCCCCTCCCAAGTTGATTCTTTCTTTTAAAAAAAAAACTTTTTATTAAAATTTTAACAACATAAAACGGAAAAGAAATTAACTAAACAAGCATATAACTATGTACAAAGGTCCATAACATGAATATTATATACGTATATATGTATGTATGTATATATATGCATAATTTTTAAAGCAATCAATATTTTTCAAGGAAATTATTAAGTTTAAGCCAAGATTTATGAAAATGCATAACATTTGATGTTCTCATCTTTACAGTTAATAATTCATTCCTACACACAATTTTATTAAGTTAATAAACTCTTCAGATCTCAAGTATAGAAGTTGATACTTTCTTGACATTATAGTTTACCTGCTATAAATGTTGCTTTTCATTTTCATATCATCTGAAAAAGTTTTAATTGTTTGTAAATGTTCTTTCAGTTGTTTCTCAGAAGAGCTATGAAGCTTTAAAATCATCTCCAAAAGGAGGTGAGGTGACATTGGGCCAGGTTGTTTTCTGGAAGACAAGCTGTAGATGTAGCCTAATGTGTTAAATACATAGCTTACTGGGATTACAGGCAATGTAAAACAGCAGTGATGGGAAAGCATCACCCTGAAATATCCCTCTTATTTTTTTTATCACTGGAATAGTCATTCTTCCTTTATCATGACTCAGTTGTAAAGTGGCTTGCAACTGTTTCATAGTGACTGCTATGTAATTTATCCATGTATGATCTTTAAGAATTCCATAATCCATAAGTATGGAATATCGTCACATACTTTTTGTAATATATTCATGCCACACTCTTGTCATATCCCTTTTATTTATGGTCATTTGATTCATACAATTTTCTTTTGCTTTTACCTTTCTGTTCTATTGCCATGTCTGTATTTTATTTTAAATTACTCTTCATCAATTCTTGTATAATTTATATGTTTTTGGAAGGCAATTTTTTTCTTGGGACAGCTTTCAGGTTTACTGAAGGCTAAATCACTGTGCAAAGATGTCAGTATCTTTAGCCAGAAGTTGAATTCTGCATCTGGAGTTGGGATTTTAATTTAGCAGCCTTTCTTAATTTTGTTTTAGCTCTTATTTTTTCCATTTGATATTATTTGTTTGTACTTCTATTTTTTTATCCCCCTTATCCATCAGTTTTAACTTACTTATATATCCTGCCTTATGTGCGTATAAATGATGCCCAAATTCAAATGTTATTGCAGATGGAATGTAGGAAATGCAGTGTAACAAATTACCTGACATCTTCTCTGGAAGTTGACAAGCTTGTGATGATTTAGATAATTTTATTAATCCTCAGCCTTAGCTTCCTTAACCCTTTGCAAAAAACGTCTGTTAAGGCCTTTTTATTTAAAACCTATTAAAATAAGCAAATGTACTAGTTGATAAACACCAAGAGGATGCTGGCACTCCTAAATCATATATAATGTTTTGCAAAGAAAAAGAGCAAAAGTTTTTTTTCTGTCATATAGGTCTGCATTCTTTTTGATTTTTCTTTCAGCTGTAGTCTACATTGCTTTGTAATTGTGGGACTATGAAAAAGCTAATACGTTTCTGTGCATTGCATAGATATACTCTACATTAGAATTTCAAGCTTCTTTTATTTTCTCTGGCTTATATTGTCCTTTGTATAACTCTTCTAATACTATCTTAAATGATATTTTTACATGTCAAAACAAGCAGTAATATATAAACAGCAACAGTTTTTAAATCATTCATGGCAAACGTCATTACGTAAAATAATATATGGCATTGTTAATATTAGATGACATAGTTGTTATTAATATTGCAAACCACTGAACAACATAATTCCTTGGCTTTATAAATAAGATGTTTTGTGTTATTTATTAATTCAATGTACTATAACATTACAAGCATTAGTTATAAAATTAGTCCTTATTTTTTATGTTATGTTCATGTAATACAAATCTGACATTAAGCAACTTTCATTTACCCCTCTTAAGGTCAGCATGGTGATGAATGAATTGATCTTTATTCTCAAAGTTTTAATCAAATTAAAA